>NC_056733.1:783498606-783723606 GCF_019279795.1 Protopterus annectens | reverse complement strand
GACAACAGCTGGCAAAGATGCTTGGTATTGGGAGCATTTTATGGAAACTAGCGCAAATGGAATGAAAGAAGAATTGCATTATATGTATTGTGCTGAATCCTGTTGTACTTAATTCTTTTATTTGCTTTGTTTTGTTTGAAATAAACTAAATCATGCAAGTATTGTGCTTTTCATTCTTAAATTTCAGAGTGTAGCTAAACAAGATTTTCTCCAGGATGGTGGATTATCTTTTATCTAAACCATCAAGCACTTCTTCTGTAGACTTTCACATTTCTTAGGGTCTTAATGAACCTGTTTTCTGTTTGCCATCCATTCCTTATTGCAATATTACCAGCTTACCATTTTTGAATGTTAACATTGGCAATTTATTCTTCAAGGGAAGCAGGCCCTGAATTTGTAGATGAAACACTTTAAATATAAACTTGTTTTCTAGAAGCAACCTTTTCATTAGTTACAGATCTCCTTAACGTCAAATTATTCAGATGTCTTTTACTTCTGCAGAGATTGCGCATATTGACTGATATTGATAGATTGTAATGACAGAAGTTTGAGTGGCCTTTTATGGTTGAAGTGTTCTCAGTTGGGAAGTTTTGTCATTATTGGTTCAAAGCTATACATTTAAAACACACTCTAAAAAGTGCTGTTGTATTATGCAAGGGATATAATTTGGTTAATATATATTATAATGTACTACGATCGGGAAGGTGAATCAAAGAACTTTTGAATGGTCCTAAAAATGTGTGCAAGGGGCCTATGATTTGAAAAAAGTCCAAAGGTAAACTGGCCAGATGCATTTTCTTTGAATGTTGGTTTCAGTGCTGTGCCTTTTTTCATTGTGAGACTGTATTACTTTGTTTAGCAAACGTTTATCAGTCTTTGTGCTATAAAATTTTAAATAAAAGTTTTAAATTTAATCCAAATATCTGTAATCATTGTAGAAGTAAAGCAGAAAACTGTATGCACACTGAAAGTGTTTATGGCAACTGGGACGAAATGGAGAAATAGCAAAGCAATGGGACACTGGAATGGCTGTGTGGGAGGGGACGGGGGGTATCAAAATTACATGCATTTTACTTTCACGTACATGTCCAGAATTTTTTACATGAAAAGTCGGCAACCCTACAATCATATGGTTTCAACCATATGAATTTTGACTTTCTGAAGACTCTAGCTTCTGATTGGGATATATATGTATATATATATATATATATATATATATATATATATGTATATTTATATATATATATATATATATATATATATATATATATATGGGTATATGGGTCTAGGACATTTCACTGAAACTCAAATGACTGAACGCAAATCACTGAAAGCACAATTCACTGAAAACTCAATTCACTAAAACACATTTCACTGAAAGTTATATATGGCCTTTTTCCCAATGTAGTGCAACCCTGGAGTTAGTATATATAGTAAGGGGGTGTGTGAGGGGCACCACCCCCCACATCGGGGGGGTGGGCATAGCCCCTCACATATTTTAAGTATATATTATGTTTGGAAAAGAGTAATATATTGGAATTGCAAGTATCCATGTATATAGTTCAAAATATTTAAAATATGTCCCCCACACCCCCCTTACTATATATACTAACTCCAGGGTCTCACTACAGTGGGGAACAGACCATATATAACTTTCAGTGAAATGTGTTTCATTGAATTGAGTTTTCATTGAATTGAGCTTTCAGTGAAAAGTGCACACTAATTTGACTTTCAGTGAAATGTGCTTTCAGTGAACTGTCCTAGACCCATATATATATATATATATATATATATATATATATATATATATATATATACATATATATATATATATATATATATATATATATCCAAAAAGAAAATCCAGCACTTTACTTCACCAAATAAATCCAAACAGCTATGGTAAAAGAAGTATTTATTAAGGCATAGCCTGCCAAACACAGACTGGTGGCCGGTTTCGCTTAAAGCGTCATCAGTGTGCAATTTCTTTGGGCAAGAGCCCGGATTTAAATAGTTGAACTGCAGACTTCCAGTGTGCTCATTTAAAGTAACATACACCTGATAAGTCATAATTAAATGCAAACCTAAAACACGCATAAATTGAAAGACCCAACTGTCACCATATATCACCCAAAAATATACTAGTGTAATAAAAATTAGATAAAGTAACTGCCTTACTTAGAGGATATAAACAAGAAACAACCCCTTCCAGCACAACACCAATTACCATATTAATAGTGCATCGCCTTTATTATAGGAAATTGCAAAAAATAGCAAAAAAATATGTAATAAATTTTATCATGCCTATTAATATTAATCAAATATATATAATTTCCTGCAAATATGTTTATATTAATTAATTATATAAGATTTGGTCTCTATTCATAATTGCTGATTGCCCTAAGTTCTTTTTTAATCTATTAAGACCTATCTTATCTATAAATTGTATAACTAAGGCAGCCCTATAATCATTATTATGTTTTACCACTGGTCATTAAGACCAGGTTTAAAGAGTGCCCCCAAGTTCACTATCCACCTACGTTCTTTCTGAGTTAACATCCGATGTTTAAATATATCGTTAGTATCCTGCATTTTGACCATATCCAAACCTACAAAGTGTGGTGTGGTATGAACCATCTTATGTTTATATAAAGCACTTCAGAGTCTTTGACATTTAATGTCACTTATGTGAAGAGCTATTCTCTGTTTGAGAGTATAAGAAGTCTGTCCCACGTAAAATGCTCCGCATTGACAAACGGCCATATATACCACCCAAGAACTGCTGCACTTTATTAAATATTTTATGTCAAACACCCTCTTTGTATTAACTGATGTAAAAGATTTAGTCTTAGACATCAGTTTGCAGTATTTACATGCTCCACAATAGGTACTCCCCACTATATTCATATTAGGTCTGGAAAACTGTAACTTGCCTTTCTTAAAAGAAGAAAAGCATTGCCCCAAAGTCCTACCTTTTCTATATCCAAAATGACAAGATTCATCTACTAAATTGGTAAAAAAAGAATCCAAATGCAAAACGTGCCAATGCTTGGCCAAAATATTCTTAATACAAAAAGTATTAGTGCCAAAGGTAGTAATGAATCTCACTGGTTCCCCTTGGGACCTGTGATTCCTATCCCTATCAACTAATAATGTTGTTCTATCCATGTGGTTAGATACCCTATGTGCTTGTTTAACATTACTTTTACTATAGCCCCTTTTAATAAACCTACTTTCCAGATCCTAAGCCTGTATCTCATAAGTGGCATCCTGGGAACAAATCCTCCTAACCCTCTGAAATTGAGATCCTGGAATATTTTGGATTGTGTGGCGGGAGTGACAACTGCTGGCATGTAAAAATGCATTTTTTGAAAATGGTTTTCTATACAAATCAGTAATCAAATGTCCATCAGGAGATTTCCTGACCTTGACATCTAGGTACCCCACTTCATGAATATTAATCGCCCCTATAAATTTAATCCCATATTCATTTCCATTAAGAAAAACCACAAAGTCCTGCCAAGCAACCATGTCACCCCCCCACACAACCCAACAATCATCCAGGTATCTACGCCACATAATAAGGTGTTCTTTAATAGGAAAAGGGGCTGTATATATGTATTGGACTTCTAAAAAGCCCATAAACAAGTCAGCATAAGTGGGGGCAAAAGTAGTCCCCATTGCTGTTCCTTTTATTTGTAAATACCACTGGTTATGGAACAAAAAGACGTTATGTTCCAATACCAATTTGAGGAGCTTGATCAAAAATTCTCTTTCTTGTATATTATATGAACCTGATTGTATCATCCAGAATTCCACTGCTTTAATCCCTCCTTCATGTGGAATACTAGTGTACAAAGATTGAACATCAAGTGTCCCCAAATTATCCATTAGTGACAAAAACTGTTTTGTGTCACGAACCCTAGCTGTAACTAGTGACAGAAGTTTTTTCAATTTATATTCCAAATATTCTGAAAGTGGTTCAATCAGTGAACCTCTTCCTGCCACTATGGGGCGTCCAGGTGGATTATCTAATCTCTTGTGAATTTTGGGGACCATATAAAAGTATTGTGGTACTGGATGCTCAACCTCAGAGCTAAATAAAATTGACTGTCAAACAACTGTCTATGTGCTTCTTCAAGATATTGTTCCTTGTCCCATATGACAACTGCACCTCCTTTATCAGCACCTACTATCACTATATTTTGATTATTTGCTAGTGATTTAACTGCTTTTTGTTCTAGAGCAGTCAAATTATTAAACCCAGAACAAAAAATATGGGACTGATCAACATGCAAATCTTTCAATACCAACTGTTCAAAGGTTTTTATTATACCATGATAGGGAGGCATGAATTCAGATTTCTTAAATTCAGTGTGCTAAATAAAGACTTGGGTTTTGTTCCGTCTTTTTATGTGTTCCAATATGATGTGATTAATGATGTTAAAAACTTTTGTAGAAATCTTAATTTGAAGTATTTTTTGCGCAAAAAGAACAGGTAGCACAAGCTAGTGCCTCTAGAGGTTTTCAATTTAAGAAATCTGAATTCAGTTGATATTGAAAGATTTGCATGTTGATCAGTCCCATATTTTTTGTTCTGGGTTTAATAAGTAAGATAGTGTATACCATTTGAAACATATATTCAATACATTTTTTTAACTTGCTTGTTAACTGTTGAATAAGTTGCATATTGTGAGCTTGTTTTGCAGTCTAGTGCTTTCATCACTTATTCATTTCTACAAATTGTTCATTTAATGTAGGCATTAACTCTATATTTAGGTTTTTGATATTGTGTTATATTGTGACTGTGACGTTTATGACTTGACACCTGAAACTTGGTTTCTGGAATCTGGTATCAGTTCCAAAGACTTTTTTGCTTCAGTTTATAGTCCTTAGTACTCAGTACTGTAGCATTCTGTTCTGTCACTGTTTTTTTAATTGCTTTATTCCACCCTTGGGGACATCATTTTGCCAACCTGGCCCTAATACCCCATGTCCATGCTGGGTCTACCAGCTTATTTCCTACTCTCTGTTGTGAGGTCTCAGTAATCTTTGCATTCATCCCGGGGTGTTCATTATATGCCCTACCCACTGCCTGCTCTACTAGTATGCTTTTAAATTCCCTTTAAAGTACAGCTCTCCTTTTTGGACCACATCTCCCCTAGGGGAGCATCATCAGTGAACACCCACCCACCTGGGAAGGGCATGCCCATCGCTTACTACCACTGCATCAGTTATTATTTATAAAAAAAAAAATCACAATTTCTGTCATGATTATTTGTCTTTGTAAATATTTGTGTATATTCAATTTCCTCTGATGATTCTGCAATAATCTTCCTGAATTAAATAAGATCATAGCCTTTTTATGGTAGCAACAACTATAGCTTTCATGATATCAGTAAGATCTTCAGTTGCAACTTGTGTCAGTTGGCTTTCTTAAGGCTACTCTTTATCCTTCCTGTTGAGATAAAAGATTCTTTGCATGTTTGTTATAGTACTCCTTTTGAATTTTTGCTTTTCTTTATCTTCTTGTACACATTTTCTGCATACTTTATACAAGGTCCTCACCTAACTGTAAGAGGCTATTTCCCTCAAGCGACACCACGCGGCTCAACTACTCTCTACAGAAAAGGTAATCTAGTGTATGTGTTAGGTTCAAATGTACTTTTTCCATTAGATGTTCTACCCAATCAGCAGCTACAGTACATCATTAGGAAGCTCCCCTAGGCCATACTCTTAACAAATTCTCCCTGCCACTACTCTATTTCCCTGAAATATACAGCAGTTTTATGACATAACAGTAGTGTGTATACTAGTTGGGCTTTTCCCCATTACCTTCTACACTCCTTGTCAGCTTTAATTATATTGCTACGTGCAGAATATGTCAGTCTCTATTTCCCCATTTTTGCTAGTCTACTACATTAAATCTGAGTACATACAGCCCACATCAGCTACAGCCAAAAGTTTAAACACTTCCTGATTGAGTTTTGCATTTTTCTCTTCCCAAATATTTCCCCTTCACTTTTTACTACCTCCCATTATGCAGGTTTGACTATCATACAAAATAACACAATACTTTAGTTAGAGGCTAACTGATAGTCTTTGTCCAATGAACAGGTTTGAACAAGGGCCGGCCCACTCCATTCACCCTCACTATGCTCGGGCTCACTCTACTCCCCCACCCCCAATTCCCACCCACCCCACTACTCCTACATTTATCTTAACCAAACTATGCCCACCACTTTTAATTATCCAATTGATAACCCCACATAACTTACTAACAACCTCCTCTCTCCCTACCCCATTAAATTACTCCTCCTTCATGCTCCTATCCACCAATAAACTCTAAACTAAACTTACTAAGTACAGCCTTTTTCATTCCCTCATTAAATTATTCTGTCATCTTGCTTCTCTCAACCAATCAACCCTCTACTTAACTTTACCCCTTTTCTAGTCTATCTCATCATCCTTACTTGTAAAACTCCTAACCACCAAATCAAAAACTAACATTCTCCTCCTCAAACTAAAACATAACTCTCAACATCCCAAGTTCTACAATGTTATCTTCCACATATCCTTCCTAATTCTTCTCTTCCTGGCCACGCATTTAACATCCTATCATAGTCAATTAGCCACAACCTTCTTCTCACCTACCACTTAATTCCCCCTCTCACCCTACTCTACACTCATAAATGTTGATATAGCTCCAAATCTCTTTAAAACCAACAAGACACATATTGGTTTACACATCAACTTACTACTCCCCAAGCTAGTTCGCAAATATACTAAACTAATACTCAAATACTAAAACCCATTCCTATATTCAGTATCACACCTTAAACTTAGTGGTGATATCAACCCAAATCCTGGCCGCAAATCCAATCAACACAAACCTTACACATCATCCCGTTCACATACTCATATTACTAGTAACCTATCCCATAAAGACCTGCTACATCTCAATATGAATCTCAGGAGTTTAGCAAATAAAATACATGAATTTCAAGCATCTCTCCCACTGCACTCTCCTGATATAGCAGTTTTAACTGAAACCTGGCTGAAACCTGAGATAAGTATCAATGAAATCCTAACCCAGGCTACAGAATTCACAGACTGGATAGAATAAACAAATGCGGTAGTGGAATAGCCATTATTTATAAAACTACACTCAAACTAGAAGGTTTAGAACCAAACACCCTAGAATTCAACAAAGCTGAGATACTATTTAGTCAACTCAAAATAAATCTCAATATATATCTATTATAGCAATTTACTTCTCTCCTAGAAACAACCCCACAATAACTGAAGATTTTCTTCACTGGTCATCCATAACATTTCCACAGGAAACCATAATAATGGGAGATTTTAATACCAACTGGTCCACTTGCACCTCAGATAACTCCTCAAACTTCATCAACCTTCATGGATTCTCCCAACTAATGCAATGCCCATCAATAATCGACAAAAATACCAATAGACAATCAATTCTAGATTGGATCCTAACCAACAAACCTTCACATGCCTATCAATCAGGATGCCTCCCTGATAGCATCAGTGACCACTTCCCTACTTACCTGCTGAGATAATGGCTACACCCCCCCAAAAAATATAATACATAGACAAATTTGCAAAAAAAACCCTTTATACTTCAAACATTTTCATCCATGCTCCAGCGTTGTGACTGGACCCCACTAAGATTACTCCCCTTAGATACTGCCATACATTACTTCAATAACACATTCGTAGACATATTAAATAGCCAAGCATGATCTAGAACTATAAGGGTAAAATCAAATTATTCTGCCGGCTAACAAAAGACACCAAAGAATTACTCAAACTTAGAGATAAAGCCTGGACACAATATCAAGCTAACAAAAACCAAGCCACCCTAAATTACTAGTAGCAGCTAAGAAACAAAGCCAAAAAACAGGTGAAGAATGATAAAGTAACATACTATACTGTCATCCAACAAAAACACCAAATAAATCCACAAAAATTCTGGACTGCTATAAAACAACTTCTACAACTTGGACAATCCTTGACTCCCAACCCCTACAACTACAAATACTATGGACAGTATAGCTACTCAATTTAATAGATACTTTACTAATTCCATACTATCATTAACCAAAAATAACACCAATGCTCCTCTAACCATAACCAATAAGAACCAATTAAACTGTTAATACCTTCTCCTTCAAACCCATCCAAACCAGTACTATAAATAAAATGCTTAAAAAACTTAAAACTACATCCCTCGCTGCTGACAATTTACCTGCTGAATACCTGAAGCTAGCTGCTGACACTATCTCTTATCCTGTTTCTATTTTAATTAACCGCTCTAGCACAGAACAATACACTCACAAAATTTGGAAAATATCCTACCTTATCTCATTACATAAAGGCAGAACTTCTACAGAGCTCACTAACTACAAGCCAATAGCAATTTTATCTCCACTATCCAAAAATCTAGAGAGAAGCATTCAAACCCAGCTCTTGTACTACTTATTATGTAATAATCATCTAACTAATACCCAAACATAGTTTCCGACCCAGTCATAGTGCCATGACTGCCCTTCTAAGTTTCATGAACACAATCAACCAATTCAAAAATAAAAGTCAACTAACATCTGCCATCTTTGGAACCCTATCCCTCAACACATCCTAAGTGTTTGTGACCCGTCACAATTCAAAAAACTTAAGTCTGATTCCTGGCTTTGCTCATACTTGCTGTACTATACCTACTGATATCTGGCTTTGCTCATACTTGCTCATACTTATCTCCTGGCTAAATATCATTCTTCCTGCACTGTCACCTTCATAACAACACTTCTCTCCCCCCTCTATAGATTTCAGATTTTTCGGGTCTATATTAGAACACCGAATGTTCAAAATTTAGAGTGTTCTAATATCGACCCATTTTCAGCGAGCGCTGAAAATATCGAAGAAACAGAAAAACGAATTTTTTCCTAGGGAAAGAATTTGGTTGTCCGTTTCTGTTGCTTCGGTATTTTCAGCACTTTGGTGGAAAGTTACTGGATGGGTTCAGGTAAGTGTGTGATTGTGTGGACGTGAGGGTTAGGGCAGGGTAGGTGAGTTAGGGTTAGGGCGCGGGTGAGGTGACTGTGTGATAGTGACGGACCTTAGGGTTAGGGTTTGGGTTAAGGTAAGTGGATAGTTAGTGGTGTATGTATAGTTTAGTGTAGGGTTAGGTGTACGAGTTTAGGTGTATGTGTATGGATTGCTGTTTGTTTGGTGTGCTTGTGTTGTGTGTATGTGTTTTGGAACAGCAAATTTTTTACCTAGGAAAAATTTCTCTGTTCTGAATGTAAGATGTTTTAAATTTTCGATTCATATGGTTCGATATTAGAACACTCAAAATTTTGAATGTTCAGTGTTCTAATATAGACCCGATTTTTCATATACTTTGATTGTCCTATTCTTCTCTGTCATATCTGTTAAACTGTTCTCACTCCCCTCCTTTATACTTTACCTTAACTACCATTTCTCATCTATATGTCTTCTTAAAATCTACTACCCTTAACTCACCATACCTTTTCCATTCCTTTTCCTTATACTCACTTACTCCTTGTATCATATACTCTCCCACCCTATCTAGACATTAGACATGTAGGTGGAATCATCTATCCCTTGAGATTAAACTTGCTAAACCTTGGACAGCATTAAGAAGAATTTTGATCACTGGTGCAGTGAAAGAGTATTTTGAAGTCTGTCCTCCTGGGACTGGCCACTAATTACCTCTTATGAGGTCTTTGGCCATTTTCAACATTGTAACATTGTAATATTTCAATTTGTTCTGACAGCTTTTGTCAAAACAAGACATTGTGTGCCTTTGTTAGGAATTTGTGATGACTAAATGAGAGTCATGAATCCTATATAGTATTTCTTGTCTCATCTGATTAGGGATTATGATCCTGTCAGAACTGGGCACCAGCCTTCATAACATTACAGTGCATCATGGTATGGAAATTAAGCTGTAAGACTGAAGCAGTGTTGACATTTTTTCTTGCTATCCATCTATTCGTTATAATTTCTTTCTAAACGTGCCTCCTTGTTAGCACTCAATAAAAACAATGTCTTTCAGCTTTTACCATTAGGGGTCGCCACAGCAGATCACCAGTCTGCAGATTGATTGGCAGTAGATTTTTTACGTTGTCAAGTTGCCAGCCCGGGGCCCAGCCTTCACAGAAGACACACACACACACACACACACACACACACACACACACACACACACACATGCACCTACCTGCATGTCTTTAAAACTTGCTCGACCGCAGGGAGGACATGCAGACTCCACACAGAAGGAGCTCTAGCCAAGAATCGAACCAGAAAACCTCTTGCTGTGAGATGACAACACTAACCGCTGCACCACTGTGACCATTTCTCCTTGTTAGCACTCAGTACTTTGAGAAAAAAAATTACAACAGTTTGGTTCGTTAGAACGTTACTTGATTTGTTATATGATAACTACACAGAGGTTGATTCATGAAATCTTATACTGGTTTCATAAAATGTGCATCCACAGTGAGGTTCCTCTTAGGAGGTAAGTGCTGCACACATACTTTTGTATTGTTGCATCTTTGTATCAATTTTATAATAACTGAACTCTTATTGTTTTTTGTAGATTAACTAAGGTGGGTTGCTGACACTTTTTCCTCTAGGGCATTTTACTATCTCAGTCTAATGTAGTCATAAAAATAAGTTATGTCTTACCATAACATTCCATCTGTGTTGTAGATCTTTGTTCATTCATTACCATTAGGATCTCGGTTCTGTCCTCGGAACCGATATGGCCATTTCAAAGCTTGTGCCATCCAAAAACTCTCAGCTAAGACCTACCCATAATGGCCCTCTTCTAGTTACTTCAGATCGAGTTTGCCCACCCTTAGATAATAGATGTAGTAATAAAAAATATATATATAGTAGGAAGCTCTGTCTGAGCAAATACCCTAACCAGGATTTCCTAAAGTCCACTAGGGGTCCAGGCAGGGGGAAGGAGGGCGGGAAGTAATGAATGAACAAAGATCTACAACCCAGATGGAACATTATGGTAAGACATAATTTCTTTATCTGATGTTATAAATCTTTATTTATTCATTACCATTAGGACTGAGTCCCCAGCTACTTGAGTCCTGTGTGGCCCTCAGGAAGTATATTCCTGAGCACCATAGAACCAAAAGATGCTCATCCTCTGGAGGCCAAATCCAATTTGTAATGAGATATAAAGGTATGAGGTCTTGCCCAAGTGGCTGTTGTGCAGATATCATCCATAGAGGCTCTGGAATGAAATGCTACAGAAGTGGCCATAGATCTGGTAGAATGAGCCTTTACTCTGGAAGGTAAGGATAGCTTATTATTTTGGTAGATAAAGGTAATGACGTTTCTAAGCCAGGAGGATAAAGTCACTTTGGAAACAGGTTTACCCAATCTGGGATCTGCAAAGGCCACAAACAATTGATCTGTTTTCCTGAAAGATTTAGTCCTGTCCAAACAGCAACAAAGCTGCCGATGCACATCAAGGTTGTGCAAAAGATACTCCCCTCTATTAGAATGCTGAGGGAAGAAAACCGGCAGGTCAATAGACTGGTTAATGGAAAAGCCAGAAATGACCTTGGGCAAGAAAGAAGGGTCAGTCCGAAGGGACACCGTATCCATGTGGAAGATCAAGTAAGGACTCTTGATACTCAAAGTCTGCAGCTCAGATACTCTTCCTGCTGAGGCAAGTGCTACTAGATGTAAGGTTTTCCATGACAAAAAATGCAAATCACATGCATCAAAAGGCTGGAAAGGAAACCTGCGAGAGACTGAAGTGCCAAAGTCAAGTCCCAGGGATCTAAGGGAAGCTTGACCAGAGGTTTAACATGTAATACTCCTTTCAAAAAGGTCTTGCATAGGCGGTGTGACATAACTGAAGAATTATCAAGATCATTATGAAAATTGGCGATAGCTGCTAAATGTACAGTGATCGTCAATGCTGGGGCTCCTGCATACAAAACAGTAGTCAGGTATTGTAGGATCTTTTGAATAGGCATAGAGAAAGAGTTTAAGTTCTGATCTTTGGTCCATATAGAGAAACTAGTCCATGTACTAGAATAAACTTTCCTAGTGAAAGGTTTGTGTGAAGCCAGAAGAAATTCACAAACAGGAGATGGGATGTCAGGCAGCCTGGCAATCACTAGAAGTGAAGGAACCAAACTGTGAGCTTGAGACTGTGTAGGTTCAGATGAATTAGTCCCTGAGGATGAGATAACAGGTCTTGGGAATGATCCAGGATCCATGGACTGTTAATCAGATGAGACCACAGGGAAGACCCGGTGGCCAGTCATGTGTTAGAGTGTCCCTCAGTGGTTTCCCCTAAGGGGGGGGGGTCAGGGCAAAGTAACGTCTGCATTTGTAGTTTGGGGGGGAGCAAACAGGTCACAGCAAGGCTTGCCCCAGTATTGGAAGATGCAATCCGCTGTTACAGGGTTGAGGGACCACTCGTGAGGCATCAGGACGTTCCTGCTCAGATTGTCCGCAATAAGGTTGGAACTCCCAGGAATGTGTGTGGCTATAAGGAAGCAGTTGGAAGCTATCACCCAATGCCAAATCCTCATGATTCCCGACACAGGGAGTAAGACCTGGTTCCACCTTGCTTATTGATATACCAGATGACTGACATGTTGTCTGACTGAATTTCAATGGTCCCAGAGGGTAGAGACACATGGAACTCCAGGACATTTATATGCAAATTGGCCTCCATGGGGGACCAGGTGCCTTGGACAGTCTTTCCCTGGAAATGCCCCTCCCCCACCCTAACAGGAAAGCATCTGTGGTCACCATGGCTGTGGACTGGGGAAGAAAGAATGGTCGACACCAAAGATTTGTTTGTGGGTTCATCCACCATAACATTTGTTCCTTGCAATGGTTTGAAAGATGTAACATGTGGTCGAGTGGGTAAATTAGCAATGACCATTGTGCGGAACGGAGCCACTGTAGGATTCTCATGTGCAGTCTCGCCAGTGATACCAACGTATTGGCAACCACCATGGAGCCTAAGAGTTGCAGTACAAGATGTGCTGTTACATAGGTCTGCAAAGAAAGTCTTGGATTTGATGTGTTATGTTCGAAAACCTGTGAGGGGGGAGAGAAGCTTGACAGGATGTTGTGTTGACCGATCCAATGAATTCTAGTGTCTTCGTTGGAGACATTGAGATTTGTCCTTGTTGACTGTAATCCCCAAGCGGAGAGCGAGACCTTGAGTGTAAGAAGATTCCTGGTGGGAGCGGTAAGGAGCCAATTGTCCAGATAGGGAAACACCTGAAATCATTGTAGTCAAAGATGAGCTACCACAACTGCCATACATTTGGTGAACACTTGAGAGACTGTCGAGAAACTGAAAGGCAGTGCCCTGAACTGGTAGTGATTGGCTCCCAGCCGGGAGCGGAGAAACCTCCAGGAGTGGTGATCCATCTTTATGTGGTAGTACGCATCCTGGAAGGTCTATAGAGCACATCCAGTTATCCCTCCCTAGGAAGGGAAAAATGGACTGTATCATGACCATCTGGAAATTTTGAAGTTTGATAAATTGTTCAATAGGCTGAGATCCAGGATTGGTCTCCAGTCCCCTGTCTTTTTTGGCACTAAAAAGAACCTCGAGTAAAACCTGGATCCTGTCTGGTCTGGTGGTACAGGTTGGATGACTCTTTTCCTTAGCAGCTTTTCTATTTCTAAGGCTGCTAATACCCTCTGATTGGGTGGTACATTGGGGATGGGAGTTAAATCGAATGGTATTTGGTAGCCTTTGGATATTATTCTCTGCACCCAAATATCAGTAGTAATAAGATGCCAGGCTGGTAGATGCAGAGAAAAATGACCCCTGACTGCTTCCAGAGGAAAGCAATCGGGCCACTGCTCAGGAGCGCTGGTAGGGTCTGCCAGAGAAAGAATCTCTAGCGCCCTGGTTACGCAGACCCCTCTACCCCGAAAGGGACGTCTTCAATATGAGTTGCCCCCTCTGCCCTGGGGGGATTGTTCACCATGAGTGTCATGAAAAGGTCCTTGGGATTTCTTGAACCACATTTTTCCTCCCTTCTGCTTCCTGGAGTAGGTCCTCTGGGGGCTGGAAAGGCATATGCCCACAGCAAACAAGGTATTTCCATCTTTCTCACTATGTGTAAGTGTGTCTCATACTTTGGGTCCAAAAAGTGCCGATTCGCTGACAGGTGCATTGATGAAGGAGGATGTAAAGGCGTCTGTGAAGTCACACAACTGCATCTAAGCATTACGTCTCATGACAACTCCTGATGCGTCAGCTCGAGCTGCCCCCTCGGTGGAGTGAGATATCAAACGCATCAAGGATTTTGAGATGGATTCAAGGGTAGCTAGTTGCAAGGTGACAGTATCATGCACCTCATCAGGCAGTACCCCACCAAAGAGGGAGACATTTTGGAAATTAGGTCTCTTTGGAGGTGAGTAAAGTATGCCATATAGAACAGCGACTGAATGGCTTATGTCGCTGAAGCATAGGCCCATTTCCCTGGTCTGTCCATGGTCCGGGACTCTCTGTTTGGAGGATGGACGGTGGAACTATCTTCTGCCAGTTCCCTCTTGGTGGCCACCACCATGACTATAGAATCAACTGTCAACTGCTAGGACCAGTGGAGATGGTCTTCAGGTGTAGATAAAATTTTTTGTCTGGCTTCTGAGGGACAGGTTCTACATTGTCCGGGGCCTTCCAGGCATGCTGCACAGTGATTTTAACAAGGTCATCTGCCAGTGGAGTCACCCAGGAAATAGATGGCCTGGCACGAGAGGCTTGCAGGAACACCAGTTCCTCAGAAGAAGGGTTATAGGACTTCCAGTCTCCCTGCTGCTTGAGGATTTTGAGAATGTCTCAGAATGAGATGTCATCTGAGGAAGACCATGAGGACCCTTCCCCCTCATCACAATCAGTGTCTTCGGTGATAGATTCCTCTGGTGAATCAAGGTGCTTCCTCTTGCACCATTTCTTCTGGGGTGGCTCCCCAGTAGGATCTTCTGAGGAGGACACTGGAGAAGGGGTTCCCTTCAAAGAGGGTTCTTGTGACTCCTGTGCCTGGGGTCCCAAAATAGAGGGTTGGGAGAGGTGCATGCTAGGGGAGGGTTCTGATACTCATGTCATTGGTGCTGACTGTGAGTCCACTACCTGTACAGCAGGCCCACCTGAGGGAATCTGGAACTGGGAGGGACAACCTTGAACCAGGGTCACACCTCGCTGTGAGGAGACCACCTCCAGGTGAGGAGCTCTGAGAGAACTGGAAGCCATCGGAGCCATGAACATAGATGGCACCAGCGAGAAAACAGGCACCGGGCTAGGTACCAAGGTACAGATGGTCCAAGCACTGGGAGAGCATCAGTTCCATCGGAGCTGATGCAGCAAGGGTGAACGGTGCTGACAGGGAAAACTCTGTTTTCGGAACCGAGACAGTATGCACCGGAGTGGAAGTATCTTGTTCTTGGCAGGTATTCAAGTTTTGGAGCCGATGGAGCCAAAGAAACTGTTGGCACCATGGCTGGGGATGGTGCTGAAGTAGGTACAGTCATTGGAGCTGATGTCAGATCCAAGGACGGCACAGACGTCAGTGGTGCTGAGGTCGGAACCGAAATAGGGGTGAGTATCATGGATGGCAGCGAGGGAGATGACACAGAGCCTGGTGCCGAAGAGGTCTGCACCGAGGGTGCTGGCGAAGCACCAAGCCGACTCGGTTCCGTAACTGACGGACATGCAGGAAGCAAGTGACTCCATTTGCCCTTTTGGGTTTTTTTTGGTTTCTGTAGGGGGTGAGACCTCTGACTCAGATGGAGACTCTGAAAAAGGTGTCTTGAGTAATCTGTTTTTTCCTTATGTTTTTTGGTCTTTGGAGGGGGTGAGACCTCCGACCCAGATAGAGCCTCCAAATAAAGTGTCTTGAGTAATCTGTTTTTCCTTATGTTTTTTGGTCTTTGGAGGGGGTGAGACCTACAACCCAGATAGAACCTCTGAAAAAGGTGTCTTGAGTAATCCATTTTTCCTTATGTTTTTGGTCTTTGGAGGGGGTGAGACCTGCGACCCAGATAGAGCCTCTGAAAAAGGTGTCTTTTTTAAGATAAGTTTATTTTTACGTTCTGTGTACAATTACTAAAACTAGCACAAATGTCACAGTCAGTTTTAATATGATCCACACCCAAACAGTAGACACAATGAACATGTGTATCTGAGTTAGGCATCTTACGTCCACACTTGTCACACTGTTTAAATCCCAACTTAGCTTTGTCTGACATAGTAAGGCAACAAGGCTATCCTATAGAAAAATTAAGGGAGAAATTACCAATGATGTTATTTAAAAAACAATACCACTAGTAAAAAGGAAAGACCTGTCAAAGACAGGAGAGAGGGACAGTACCAATAAAGGTAAAAAATTAAATTACCAAGGAAAAGGGTAGGAAATAGGCTTAGGTTATAGGCGACAGTGAGAAAATGCTAACTTGACTAAAAATTTAATAATTTTGTAGAGAAACTGTCTTAAAATTAACAATTTTCTACTTAGCTTTGAGAGAGATGGCTAGCACGTCTGACTAGGAACGTGGCAAACAAGATCTGGAGTAACTAGGAGATGGGCATTATGGGTAGGTCTTAGCTGAGAGGTTTTGGCTGGCGTGAGCTTGGAAACGGCTGTATCTGTTCCGAGGATGGAACTGAGGTCCTAATGGTAATGAATAAACAAAGATTTACAACATCAGATTTACTGTTCCTAGCCCATAATACATTTTTATGCAAACAAAAAAAAAAGAATGGTGTGGTCATCATGTGTGTGAAACCTTTGTAATGAAGTGCAAAGGAAAGCACATGGTATATTGCAATATAAGCTCGTTCAGACTTCCTTACAGAAGTTTCACTTCTACCCTGCATGGCAACCATGCACATTAATTTTGCCCTGCAACTGTTTCAGGGAGACTAGAGAGAAATGTTTACAATGCAGGCTGCCTCTCACTACTTTGCCTTTCCACTGCCCCTGTTACAGCCGCCATTGAATTGTTGCTGCCCCAATGCACTGACATTTTTTTAGATTTAGTTATTGCAGTAATGATGTTTTCCAAGAAAGCGTTTGGGTATGAGCTGTATTGTATATTATATTCCACCTGAATATTTTGCATGCATTATTTCTATTTAGTATGGTTATTTCTGCTCATACTTTCCCTTTGCTGCATATTCCTTTTGTTTTGCCTCATTGAACCAGTTCATGGCTGATTTCGGGGCTTTGGGACTGAAGAATTACCTGGTTTCCAAGTAAATACCTACAACAGATACACACATGCACAAAGAAATAAATAGATACAGTAATGCAAAATTTATAGAATCCGCCAACATATTTTCAGGGTTTCCTGCCACTACCAGCTCAATGACTCATCTGGAGCAAGCCTGGGAACAAGCTTGGACAGTTAAAAAAGTAGCCCTCTTAACTTGCTTTAGGAATAACAATTTAAATACGTATAAGGGTTAGCAACGGGGATGCTTGCTGCATCTGCCAGTTATTTAAATTTGTCACACAGGACTGATATGCATTACATCAGTACTTTCCACATAAGGCAAAGCAGGAGGACAGGCAGTTTTTGTAATTAGCATTTCAACAATGCAGCAAGGGCACGTGCAGACACACACATGCACACGGACACACACACACACACACACACACACACACACACACACACACACACACACACACACACACACACACACACACACACTCACACACACACAGAGTAAAGACATGGTAAGGGAACGGTGCCTGGTGATACCAATTCACATTTAATCCTTTTAAGCGAGGGGAATGGCTCTTTGTTCCCCCAATATTTGTGGCTCTGTCCAGATTTCTTGTGGTAACAGTTTGAGCGGTATGGTCAAGAGGTATGGAAACCTTTCAACAGATGCTGCTGCTGCAAGGGGATTGCTCCTTCTGAAATGTGTGTGCACGTGTGCACGCGCGTGTGTGTGTGTGTGTGTGTGTGTGTGTGTGTGTGTGTGTGTGTGTGTGTGTGTGTGTGTGTGTTTGTGCGTGTGTGGTTAAAATGCTAAAGTAGAATGCAGAAGTCAAACTCTGCCATTAGTTCTGTTGCAATCAAGGATCTTAGTATTAAGAAATCAGATCACAGAGTCCATATTTTCTGTTAATCTGTAATGGGAACTCCTTGCAATCTGTTCAACTTACCCAATGGCTCTTACACCTTCACCCAGCTAAGCCATTTGTTTCTCATCCTTGAGGATAAAAACTGGATCACCAGGCATCTCTCCAGTCCCTACTTAGGGGTCATACACTGGTCCCATCCATAGGCAGGGTGGAAATCCCACAACCAGTTCTTTCCCTGCCTGAGGTGTTCACTGGTGTCACTTACATTGCAGTTGATACCATTCCTATCCCATACCAGGGTGACAGCCCTAAGGTCCACTAATTTCCTGAGAGCTCACCAGACCCCATCCCCGCATTACAGGTGAGAATCTAGTAGTACAGAGAAGGCATTTAGTGGGTCAGGTGGATCTTCCAACCTAAATCCCTTGCAACTTGTGGACTCATAAATACTTGCCTATACAGGAAAAGAAGTACATACGCCCACGTTTACCTTTCTAAGTCACAATCACATAATTTCAACACATCTATCCTGCTCTGCCTCTTTTGTGAGGGATTACCCACTCACCAGTAGGCATCACTAATGTTGCAGGCTTACCTACTACCCTACTCTCAGGATGAATAAGATACCATCAGCTGCTCAAGTCCATCTTCCCCCACCAAGTCCCTCCTCACTGAAGATGCTCAGAAAACAAAGGTCACCTGGGTTGTAGTCAGGACTTCATTGCTTTATACCACAAGACCAGGCTACTCATAATGGGAAACTTATGTAAACAGTGCCAGTTTTGGACAACTCTTACAATACATTAGTTGAAATGCCTGACAAGTCTTTGTCTACAACTGGAATATCTCAGATCCCTGAAATATGGTAGCAGTAATATATAGTAGAACTAGTGTCTTGTGTCCTAGAACATCTGACTAAAAAGAGCCCCTTGGGTCTTTGGATTTGAGCAGCTGATGGTAGCTTATTCATCCTGAGAAGGGTAAGACTGCCACATAAGTGATGTCTACTGGTGGGTGGGTATCACCTACCCCTTTCTCAAGGCTGAATGCTGCTTCCACTTCTGGAGACAACTATCCAACTTGCTGATGATCACTCTACTGCCAGGTGCATTAGCTTAGAGAATGGGTGACCTGTACATCAGCACTCTGATTGGAGAATAGCAGGATGGTATTGTACAGGTAATGCCCATTGAAAAATGAGTATGCCACTTAACGGCAGCATATTACGCTGCAGTGGAGATCGGACTGAAATAAATCTAACAGCTGTCATTAGTTTACACTCACTAGGCAGCATTTTTGCTGTTAAGCGAATGTAAAATAAAAATAAAGAAAATTAAAAAAAAAAAGGAAAGTCTGTGTGTGTGTGTGTATGTGCGCGCACGTGTGTGTGTGTGTGTGTGTGTGTGTGTGTGTGTGTGTGTGTGTGTGTGTGTGTGTGTGTGTGTGTGTGTGTGTGTGTGTGTGTGTGTGTGTAAAGTGAGAGTGATCGAGCA
The DNA here is from genome assembly GCF_019279795.1 of Protopterus annectens. Lineage (NCBI taxonomy): Eukaryota > Metazoa > Chordata > Ceratodontiformes > Protopteridae > Protopterus > Protopterus annectens. Next base: position 783,703,964 of record NC_056733.1, on the reverse strand, counting down.
GTGGCAGCAGCAACAGTTGCATACCTCTTGACCTCTTACCTCAAGGAATCTGGATAAAGCCTAAAATAAAGGGGAACAAAAGCTCAAAATTGGAACATATTTTAAATATTGCTCTTATAAAATTACAAAGTTGCTTAAATAACAGGATTTGTGTTAGCATGCATTTTCTGAAAGAAATAAAGTCTGAAACGCAAACTACACTACAACAAAATAACAAAGGTGACGTTGTAGTTGCAATAAATTAACCAAATAATTTAGATTTATCACTCAGTAAAGCACAAAGTATAAATGCAGCTGAAAAAACATATGAAATACTAAGTACAGTGAGATATCATCATCATCATCATCATCATCAACCTCCTTTTCCCCATTTTCTACATGAGATTGGGTGTCATGTCAACTGTCACCATCTCTCTCTCTATTCAATGCCACTCTTCTACCTTTTTCAACACTCATTCCTGATTGTTGCAGGTCTTCTCTCACACAAAACGCCCCCCTCTTTGCTGGATGCCCTCATTTCCTCTTGCGTTCTTCTTGTCTGTCCCAAATCTTCTTCACCAGATTGTCTTCTGCTTTTCTTCACATGTGCCCGAACCATCATAATCTGTTCTCATTGACCTTTTCTGCAACTGGAGCTACTATAACTACTCCTCTAATAAGATATAACTAGCAGTGCAATTAGATTGAATAGGCAAATGATTTAAGTCTACATACAGGACGGTAAATATAAAGAAATCGCTTAACTGGCACATGCATCTTATAAACTAATCAGTCAAAAATGAGTATACAAAGGACTTCCAAGATGGATGCACATTGAGAAACAGCTCAATTCTAGTTTTCCCAGTGTGAAAACAGAAACTCAAAAGGGAAAGCCAGTGGAGTTATATTTCTGGGCAAATTTCCATAACTGGCTAGTAAGTGCACTGCCTGGATACCAGGAAAAAAAAAGAATTACAGAGGACCTGAAAGAAAATTAGTTACAAAGGGTGAAGAAAAAACATTGATTGGGAAGAGTACTGCAGTTGTTCAACAAAAAGCAGTGCAAGCCCCAGACATCACGTTCAGAAACCTAGAGGAAAATGTAAGACAACTGCGCACAGACTTGATCAAAATAAATGAAACACTGATGGAGTATATCAACACAAACAACAAAAGGCTGGAAAAAATGGGAGAAGCTTTAAACAGATATTCCGATGAGATGATAAAGCTGCAAACATCAGAGGTCAAAATGAGGAAGAGGCTGACTGAATATGAGATTGATCATGAAGAGATGTTTCAAAGAATAATAGTATTAGAGGACAGAGCATGTAGGGAAAAATCTGAGATTTTCAGCTATACTAGAGAAGCTGGAAGGTACAGACTGCATTAATTTTATGACAGCACAAATAAGCTACTGGACTGGTATTCCACAGCAGGAGGTGCTTGATATTGCTGGTCTCTGTGTCTGCATTTTTTGTTTTTCTCTCACCCTCCCACCCAAGTGTTGTATTGCTAAACTTGGTGGCTTTGGAATTGCCCAACCCTACTGTAAATTTGATTTTGGACGCTCCCCCCAGTCCCAGCTCATTTGCTCACTCTACTGAGTACAGTGTGATCATTTGGGAAGGACTATCCCTTGCTTCTTTGATTTTGGACACCCCTCCCAGTCCCATCTCATCAGCTCATTCTACTGTGTACAGAGACAGCATTTAGGAAGGTCAACCCCCTTAGTTTCTTAATCTTGAATTATCTTCTGTTTCTTCCCTCTCCACTAAAAGAAAAAAAATGCTACACTTTATTCAGCTACTTTTACTGTAATTGTGTTCTTCCTACTTTATTGCCTTATTTTGCCATGTTGCTTGCTTTTAAGTCTTGAAGTGCTTTTATTCTGCTATATTTATTACTGCTTGTTAGTAGCCTGATTAAATTTGTCTGTTATTCTAAGTCTCTTTGTTTTGGTTTTAGTACTTGGGCTTCAGGCCAGCTATTTTACATTTAATAAGGTTTTTTGGTTGGTTTGAGCACTTAGGCTTCAGGCCAGTTGTTTTACATTTAAGAACGTTTTTGTGGTCTACACTCTTGTGGACAAACCCTTATCAAAACCCTCTCTCCATAAGTCCATCCAAGTTTCAGAACACTATGTCTGAATAATTCCCATCAGTTTCTCCTGACAGCCTAGTCGACATGGACATACTGAAACAGAGTAGCAACTGTCTCATGTTCACTGACAGCCCTCTTCTCCTAGCACATAATTCTTCTACTTGTGAGAAATGCATCTACTGAATATCATAACCTAGAATCCATGCTCTCTTGCACCACAGTCAATACTCCTGACAAAGAGGAGATTGCCAGCACAAACACCACACCCCCACTTCACATAGCCAAGCACAACACACACACACACACACACACACACACACACACACACACACACACACACACACACACACACACACACACACACACACACACACACACCTATGCAGAGGTCCTTAATAAAAACTTACCTAAACAGCAGAGACCTCCAAACCACACTCACAAACATTCCACACACAACACCAAATGCATTACAGACAGCAGACAACACACCAGTGTCTCACAAACACAGCCCTTAAGGCATAACAATAAACCAAAAATACTAGTCATTGGTGATTCAGTTGTGAGACACACCGATGTCCCCCTCACTAGGCTCAATAAGAAGATCATGGTAAGTTGTCTGTCAGATGCCAGAATCTGCCACTCCACGCATGCACTTAAGTCTCTTCACAGCAGGTACAAGTATGACTCTGTCATTGTCCATGTTGGTGTGAATGACTTGAACCGTACCTCCCTAGACTATATGAAGAGAGACATGATTGAGCTCTCAGAATATGTGTTCCAGGAAAGTGTGACCCTAGCCCTGAGCAACATCCTACCCTCACCAAGAATGATGCCACAGTACCAACAAAAAATAATTGACTTCAACAATTGGCTTAGTTTCTGGTGTAATTCCGAGGGGATCCAGTATCTGTCTGCCTGGGATGACATGGTTGACAAGCCTCGATACTTTGCCACAGATGGCCTCTGTCTGTCACCCCTGGGATTCCAGATGTTGGCCAAGGCTCTTGCCTCCCCCATTGTGCCTTTTTTCGGCAATGTCCCAAAGACAAATCTTCCAACATGAAGGATCTGTCAAAAAGCAAATTGAAGGTCATGCTGCTCAATGCTAGGAGCCTTAATATGAAAATGCACTCACTGGAGGCTCTCCTCACACTGGAAGATGCCGATATCTGTACAATCACAGAAATATGGCTCAAGGCTGCAGAGTGCACCCCTGCCTTACCAGGCTATACCTCATTCCACACATTCTGACCTCAAAATGAGGTCAGGAAGACTAAAAGTTGTGGAATCTCTATTTTCATTAAAGACAAGCACACCTCCAGATTGGTCTGCCAGCATGATGCACTAGAACTACTCCAGGTGCAACTAACAATTGGCAAGACACCCATCCAAGTTATAGCCAGTTATAGACCCCACTCCATGACTCAGAACACCCACTCCTCCTACCTGGACCTACTTGACTCCATCAAAGTACCCCTAGCACCATGATCCTTGGTGACTTCAACTACCATACCATAGCACCATAGACTGGATGAACTATTTCTGCTCTAATGCACTCACCCAATGATTCCTTGACTTCATCAGTTCTAATGCACTAGACCAGCTTGTTTCATCCCCGACAAGGGGAGATAACATTCTAGACTTGGTTCTCACTAACATGGGTGACTGCTTTACCACCCCAATTGTAAGTTCTTCCCTGGTGACATCAGACCATCGGTCTGTCTCATTCAAAGTTTCTATCCTGTCCAACCCCACCCCCAGCTGTAACCAGGCTAAAAAGCTTCTCAAAAGCTGACTACAATCTTCCAATGGAGGGTATCAGTAGCTTCACATCACGGCCTCCCTCAGGGGATGCAGACAACTATGCTGAACAGTACATCAGGGACTCAGACATACCCAACAGAACTGAAACCTGCTCCTCAAGGAAACACAAGCCTATTTGGTGGACATCCTCTATCAACAGGCTTCACAGCAAAAGGAAAAAAAACTGTTGTCCAAGGGTAAAAAGGCAGAAATTCCCATTTGGAAAAACTCCTCCCGTAGCCTCAACAAGAAAATTAGATCACTAGTGAAAACTTTCAAAGCCAATTATGAATCAAAACTATCCGAAACAAAGGGTAACCACAAAACCTTTTTCAGTAACTGTATGTCAGGAACCTCCATGGCAAAGCCTAGGTTTGTTCCAGATTAGTTCTTAACGATACCACTTACATTGATCCTGTTGACTTAGCCAACCTGCTAGCAGATAGGTTAATTTCAAATTTCACCCCCCCCCCCAAGGCCCATTCACTATCCCCAATACTTGTCCCACACCTCAGATCTCCATACATCAAGTGTTAAAGGCCCTATCCAAGGCAAAGAACACAGCTTCCATGGGACCTGATAGTATCCCAGGCTGTATTCTGCACCATCTCCAGCAAGAACTAGCCTCACCATTGAGCACCCTATTCAGCCATAGCCTAAGTACAGGCTTCATTCCAGCAGAGTGGAGAACTGCCATTGTCATCCCCTTGCACAAAGGTGACTACTGACTACTGACCCTGGAAACTATTGCCCTTTTAGCTTGACAAGCCTGATCTGTAAGGCCATGGAGTGTATTATCATGGACCTCATAAACAAGTACATAGGCAGTCCCCAAGCACTTAACCCCACCCAGTTTGTATTCGTCAAAGGCAGATCTTGCCTGTTGAACGTGGCTGACTTTTTTGAGACTGTAACCAAGGCCCTGGAAGAGAGAAAGTCAGTGCATACAGCTTACCTTAACTTGGCCAAAACTTTTGACACAATCCCCCACTTGGGCATCATTGAAAAGCTAACACAAATTGGCTTAAATCCCTATCTCATCAGCTAGGTGGCCAGCTGGCTCACCGATAGGATCCACAAGGTCATAATAGGTGCTTCCACCTCCAACAGCAGACCTATCACTAGTGCTGTTCCCCAAGGATCTGTCCTGGGACCTCTACTGTTTGGCATCTAGTTCTCAGATGTCCAGGCAAAGACAAAAGGCCTGTGGCTGACCAAGTTTGCAGACAATTGTAAATTGGGTGCTGTCATTGACTTCCCAAATGATGTTAACATACTACAAGAGGGTCTCACAGCAACAAATGACTGGTGCCAAAGTCATGGCCTTAAGTTAAATGCAAAAAAAATGTATTATCATACTATTTAGCAAAAACATGGCTCCTACTGATTACTACATCAACAGCAACCCCCTAAGCACACAAACTGTGGTGAGAGACCTGGATACACAGGTTGACAACAATCTCGCTTTCGACCATCATGTCGGGGCAGTGGTCAGAAAAGCTTTTTACTTGGTTCATCTCATAAGTAACGGGATTACATCCAGAAAAAAGGAGGTTATTACCTCTCTGTACTCCTTCCTCATTAGGCCAATAATTGAGTACAATGCCATGTTTGATATGTACCTCTCCAAATACCTGCACCAACTGGAAAGGCTACAGAAATACCTCACAAAGAGAATCCATGACCAACACCGGTCCTACGTGGACAGGCTCAAATTAATATTATTTATTTATTTGACATTTGTTAACCGGGTTTGTCCAATTGGGTAGGAACCCCTTTTAAATGGAGACACGAAGAGAAAAGCTCCACATAACAGTTACATAGCATTCGAATGTATACACAAATACAAAAATTATACAATAACAAAGTATACAAAGCAGACATTTCATAACACATAAATCTGAAAAACTGTAAAATTTTATACATGTTTAAGACAGGGATAGTATGAAGGAGGATGAGTTAGAAGAGAAACAGAAAACTGAACAGTATGAGATAAGAAGATAGCTAAAGAGAGATGTAGAAAATGTGGAAGAGAGGCAGAGAAATAGTGTAAGTTAGGAGGAGTATACAAATTATAGTTGATAGGATTTAAATGAAAGACTATATTAGATAGGAATTAAGTGAATGACTGTTGAGAGGAAGATTGTCAGGTAGAGATAATAGTGCATAGGAAGAGAAATATAAAGGTAGGATTGGAAGATAGGAATATAGGATTATGTTGGGTCATTGCAAAAGCATAGCCATTGCTTCTGGTAGGTAGCTTTTAGTGCAGTTTTGAAGGGGCTGGAGTTAGTGATAGATCTGATGTGAGGTGGAAGTTTGTTCCAGGCATTTACAGTGGAGTAACTATAGAGTAGTTTACCAACATTTTTGTTGGGCATATAGACTTGCAGTAGGTTTTGTTGTGAGCTACAAAGAGGATGGTTGGGAGTGTATGGCTGAATGAATGTGGAGAGAGAAGGGCAAAAAGAGGGATCATATATGATAGAATGAGCTATGAGGAGCTGGGATAATAGAATTTGGTGGTGAAATTCCAACCACAGCAGTTTTTTTAAGCCTACACAGTTATGGGTCTGGTAGGGTAGGTTTTATGCAAATCTTGCAATTTTGTTATAAGTAATTTCCAATTTAGACAGAAGATTAGATTGGAGGTTTGTGAGTATTCGGGCTCCATAGAGCAATGTGTGGAGAAGGAAAGCTTGGACAAGGGAACATCTGGAGGAATGTGTGAGGAATTTTTTATGTCTGTAAAGGAGTACAAATTCTTGGTGAGTCTTTTTAATGCATTGTTGAATGTGAAGATCAAACTTAAGGTGGTCATCTATAGTAATGCTAAGGAATTTTGTGTGAGGCTCAGTAGAGATGGGTATGTTATTACAAAGGATGAGAGAGAAAAGGTAGTTTTATTGTGTTGGAGACTAGAGGGAAGAAATAGGAGAAGTTTTGTTTTCTTAGGGTTTAGTACCAGTTGCTTAGAAATGAGCCACCTTTCAACAGAGTGGAGGGAGTCTTGGATGAGGGTATGGAGGTGAGCAATGTCACTGGAAGAGGAGATGATAGTGGAATCATCAGCACATTGAATAATAGTAGAGCATGGGCAAGAAGAGTGAAGGTCATTAATAAAGATATTGAAAAGTAGGGGCCCAAGAATGGAGCCTTGGGGGACCCCAGTCTGAACAGGGAAAAAGGGGATAAGTTTGATTGCCATTTGACAGCCTGAAGATGATTAGACAGGTAGCTAGAGAACCAAGATAGAGTAGAGTTAGAAAGATTTAGTGAAGCAAGTTGGATAGGAGTATTCTGTGAGAAACGGTATCAAAGTCTTTGGAAAGATCGAGAAACAGACAGGAGACTAATTCATTATTATCAAGGGATTTTGTAATGATATTCATGAAGGATATAAGAGCAGTAGCAGAACTATGATTTGGGTGGAAACTATGTTAGGAAGGGGTGAGAAGGTTTTCATGAAGTAGATGATCAAGGAGCTGTTTGTGGATGTATTTTTCTAACATTTTAGATAAAGGGGATAGGATAGCAATTGGTCTGAAGTTGGAGGGGTCAGTTGCATTGCCACCTTTGTGAAGGGGTATGACATAGAATTTTTTCCAGATAATAGGCACAATGTTTTCCTGAATGGATCTATTGATTAGGATGGAAATGAGGAAAGAAACTGAGTTAGCAGCTATTTTTAGGAATTGTGGGGGTAAGTTATCTACAAATGGGAAACAAGTTTTAAGTTTAGAGAGTAGGGACTTGATGTACTTAGTAAAGACAGATTTGAGAGAGAAATGTTAGAGTGTGGGAAAATAGAAGGTGTAGGGTCTGACATATTGTCACCTTTGGTCGGGCTGTGGACTGAATCAATAAAGAAGGGATTGAGGGAAGCAGCAGTTTCAGAGGGAGAGCTGTTAGAGCAGGGGTTGGGGGAAGAAGGACATTCTGGGTGTAATAGCTTATTTACAGATTGCCAGAATTTTTGGGGATTAAAATGAGAGTTAATGAGTGGCTGTTGGAAAAAGTTTTGTTTATCAAGGGTGACTTTCTTTTGGTTAGGTTATGAAGCTGTCTATAAGTTCAAAGATCGGTGGAGGATTTGGATTTTTCCATGTTTTCCGTACACTATCTCTCATTTTTATAAGTTTCCTGATGGCTTGAGTTAGCCAGGGAGCAAAATGGGTTTTGATTCTTAGTTTCCTAATAGGTGCAAGGGAGTTGAGTGTTTCAAGGAAGATGTTGTTGAATGATAGGACTGCATCTTCAAGGGGAAGATAGTAGAGGAAGGACCAGTTAATGGAAGAGAGCAGATCTTTGAAAGTATCAGGATTAAAACTGGAAAGATTTTGACAGTCTCTACAGAGCTGGGGTTTATGAAGTTGGGGACAGTGTCTAGTAATGAAGGTAGGAATGGTGATCGCTAAGTGAGTCTGACAGGGTAGAAGGATTATGATAAAGGTTGGGGATGAATGTGAGGATCCAGTCAAGAGTGAAACCTGAGTTGGTATGTTTCTTAAACTGAGTTGGACTAGAGATTAGCTGGGAGAAGCCAGAGAGGTGAATGGATGAGCTTGGGGAATCAGTAACAAGGGCATTCCAATCAATGTCTACATCACTCATAATAATGGTTTCATAGGAGATTTTTTGAGAGATCCAGGAGAGTAGGTGTTCAAGGATAGAGATATTATCTCCTGGGGGAATATAGATGGATACAATAGCAAGGGTTTTATTGGTGTTAATTGCACAGTTGGCTATGAGAAGTTCTGCTGGGTGAAAGTCTGGAGCAGAAATTGAGAGGGGGTATAGAGTAAGTAGATTGGAGTACAGATATTACTCTACTCGGTATCTTACAGATTGCTCACAGATGATCTGTGTCTTGCCTACAAGGCAATTTCAGACCCTGCCCTACTAGAGATGATCCATATATGTAAGTCTAACTCCTTGCACATTGCCTGATTGAGAGGCCTAAATCTAATATGCGACATTAACAAAACCTGCTGGAGAGACAGGTTTGTTTCCCAGATGCTGTCCCATTTTTGGAATAGATTCCATATACACATCAAAGTACGTCACTGACCCTCTTCAAGCACAAACTTTATGGGTGGATGGGAAACAACAAATTTGTCCCAGGGGTTCCACCTTTGTCTCTCACTGACAGAGGTGACAGGTGCTGATTAAGGTTTCTTTTTTGGGATAAACTCTTGGCTAGGCTTGTAAGGGCCCCAGGAACATTAGCCCAGTAACCTCCTATGATCCTATGAAAGGGCATATCATGTGCATGCTCCAAACCTAGCTATATGAAAGCAACCTAGACCTTTAATAGTAAGGATGCAGTCCTACCAGCACAAGGAGTTGATTCTGACAAACCTGTAGCAGAAGAACAAAATACTAAAAGTGGGAAACAGCAGAATGTTGTGGAGAATGATTACTCAGTGTACACCAATCAAGAGAGAATTAATTTCACTATTCAGAGAATTTCAAGACACAGATGTGAGATTAAAACTGCTGTATCCATCTGTGTTCAAGGTATTCTTCCCTAGAGGGACAAAATAATTTTTTGATGAAGTGCATGCTAAGGAGGAAATACAAAAGTTTGTCCAACAAAAAGTGAGCTGTAAAACAGAAGGAGATTCTGCTTGTTCCACTGGCAATAAAGACCACAGAGACACTGTAGCTGTGAAACCTTTTCCAGTATTTCAACGGAAAATGCTGGAGAGAAAAAAGGGAGCACAAGAGCTGACTAGAAGAACTGAGAGTACATTGAAAATAAAGCAGAGACAGGGTTTGGGCAATAGAGAAGAACAGTAATAAAACCAGTAACTTAATGTGGGATTGCAGTGCAACAATTATATTTGGGAAATATGACAGAACAAGAAAATCTGGAAATATTGGACTTCATCAAATGTTGTTGGATTTGTGGAGACTCTAAATTATATGCCCTACTTCATGTTATTAATGTTTGGAAAAATGCTTTGGGGAGGGGAAGAGAGGGGAGAAAGTTAACTGTGAGTAAAGAAAACACTTTATTTTCTTACTAGTACTGTATTTGTGGTGCATGGTTTTCTTTGCATGTTATTTTTAAGTGTAATGGGGATTGTAAACAGGTGTTGTTGCTTTTCTTTTTCTCCCCTATCTCTCTTTCTTCTTGTACAATTTTGAGAAATATAGGCAATGCAATGATAAAAATGAGCCTGGTTAAAAAGGCATGAGTTAAAATTAATGTGCTTGTTTTCATTCTTGCATGGGAAAATGACTAATTAAGGACCTTAGATTGATTAGTTTTAAGAGGGAGCAAGTAAATGAAAAAGAATATTGAATATTATGAGGCATTGTTTTTCTAGCAAATGCATGTATGTGTACTAAGTAGCAATTTTGCAGCTGGTCTTCATGTCTCCATGGAGACAATCTGATAAGGAGAAACTGGAGACAGTCTGGTGGAAGGGAACTGGCTGAGAGAAATGGAAAAGAAAAAAAAGAGAAACTGGCTAGGACATAATGTTCTCTGAAAAGAATTATTGGTTTTCCCAGTTGTTAGAGCTTTAAAGATAATACAAAATCAGTTAGACGTGAAGTAAAGTTTTCTCGTTTTTTAAATGCAATGGTGATACTAATATAAACAGGTGCTTTTTTATTTTTCTCCCTTCTCTCTCTTTTCTTTGTTCAGTTTTAAGAAATGTAGACACTGCAATGAAAAAAGGGGGTTGGGAGAGAAGAAAGGTCTGGTTAAGAGTGCATGACAAAAGAAAAACCAGTGTGCTTTTTACCATGTTTGCATAGGGAAATGACTGGGTTAAACCCTAGGCATTATCCAGTAACAAGTTTATACTTGAAAAAGAATATTGAATGTTATAAAGCTTTTTTTTCTGGCAAACAATGTGCCCTTAGCAGTTTTGTGTCTGGTTTGCATGTTACTAGAAGACAATTTGATAAAGATAAATGGCTTGGAGAAAGTGTTTGCTGAAAGCAGTCAAGTGTTTTGCAGCTGGGAGAGCTGTAAAGATAGACAAAATCAAATAGCCTTTACTAATAGCACAGGCTGTACCATGCATCTTAGCATGACTAACCCTTCTTTTTGATGAACTCTAGCCTGTCTGTGTGGCTATCAATTTAGAACATTTGCTTGTATTAGGAAGCAAAAACTTCAGTTTTTGAAGATGTACATAGTTTTGTGTGTTGTTATTATTAAGTTAATAGGTGTTAGGTGGGGGGTTGGGGGGTTGTTTGTTCTCCTTGAGGACTTTCAATAAATAAAAAGTTATATAAGATGTTGCATAGGCACAAATGGATATGACAAGAAACAACTGTATAAAAGACCAACCTGCCAAACATTATATGCATGTAACATAAAAGTTGGAACTAGACATTTAACAAAAAAGCAGTTATACATAAAAGGTGGCAATAATAACTATATAAGAAAATTATGCTTTCTGTAATGTCTTTCAAACTGAATGGTCTTACAGATAAATATAAAAAAGAAAGAGTAGTGAACTATATTAAAAAATGTAGAGTGCAAATACCTATGCTGCTGGAGGCACTCCTGGAAAGAAGTGAACATGTGAATTTGATAAAGAAAGGCTTTCAGGATGGTTATTTAGTGGAATATCTGGGGCAAAGGAAAAAAGGAGTATTTATATTAATTGCGAGGATTACACTATCATCCATTTACATCCCATCTAAAACTGCTATGATGGAGCTTAAGAAAATTCTGAGAGAAATAATAAGCTTGCAACAAGGAATATTACTTATAGGTGGAGACTGGAATTTGGTTTGCAACAGTGAAGATGTGTTTGGGGGGCCTAGAAGGGAAAATATAACAAAGGAGGGTAGATTTTTTAAGAAATTTATGAAAATGTTTGGCATGGAAGATGTGAATTCAGTAGTAGGAGTATGGAGCGAATTTACATATTACTCACCAAGATACGAAAACTGGGCTAGGCTAGATAGATTTTATATCTCACAGGACATGTGCATTTAAATGAAGGTCTTGAAATGCACCCAATAGCTATTTCAGATCATGTGCCAATAATAACTAAAATAAAAATGCAAGGTAATGAAATAAAAATGAGACACTGGCACTTTCCCACCTATCGGTAGAAAAGAGAGGAATCTAAGGAATGGGTTTTGGAATTAATTCAGGAGCTACTAGAGAAGACAGCATGTTCTTCTGAAAACATAGCTAGGGAGTGGAGTAAAATTAAAGTGGAGTTTAAAACTAGGGTGGAAGTATAATGGAGATATGGTTAAGAGGTAACAAGAATTATTTAGAGAGACTGACAAATGTTAAAGTATTGCAAAATAGGGGGAATCTCTCAGAACAAGAAAAGGAGCAACTGCAGAATGCTAAACAGAAATTAAGGGATTACCTTGATAATATGCACAAGTTTAGAAAGACTGCTGTTAAGAAACTGTTTTTGATAATAATTCTAGAACACAAAAACTTTTAGCACAACAACTCAGGCAACAGAAAGTGGAAAGGGCTGTCACCAGGTTTAGGGAGCCTATAAAAAGAAAGATAACAAGAGATCCTGTAGAAGTATTAGAAATATTTCAGAAATTTTATGAAAGTTTGTATAAAGCAGAGAAATATGGAAATCAAGAAAAGGTAAAAATGGAAATGTTTATGGAAGAATTAAATATGCCAAGGTTAGAGGTAGATGTGGCTCAATTACTAACAGTTAGGATAGGAAGAGAGGAGATAAAAATGGCTATGTATAACCAATCTACAGGAAAATCCCAAGGAATGAATGGTATTGATTTCACCTTTGATGTTTGCATTATATTTAGAACCATTGGCAAAGAAAATAAGGGACTCAGAAATTCAAGGATATAATTGGAATAGTAGTCAGGAAAAGCTGGCTCTATTTGCAGATGATATTATTTTATACATGACAAAACCAGAAAGGGACATTTTAAGACAGTTTCAAATTTTCTCAGGATACAAAATTAATGAAGCTAAAACAAAGGCAATAGGGGTAAATTATGTACCCATACACGAATTGGTCCAACAATATCCATATTTATGAGGACATTATAAAATTAAGTATTTAGGAGTATGGGTTAGAAATGACTCTGCTGTGGCAGCTAAGGGTATGTGGGAAGAGGCTAAACAGTAGATAATGGAAAAACTGAGAAACTGGAAGCGTTGTTATATGGATATGGATACTGAGATACGAGCCATTAAACTGTGTTTAGTTCCTTTCATCTTATACACAGGTCAAGCATGTTTTTTTCAACCAGAGGAGAAACTGTGGGTAGCAATTAAAAAAGAGTTGAAAGATTTTATCTGGGAAAGGAAGACAGCAAGGTTCAAGTGGGATAAGCTGATTTCCAATAGAACAAGAAGGACTAGGATTCCCCAATTTGAGATGGGATTTTAGAGCAACACAGTTAAGGCTCTTATACATAGCACAAGCAGAAAGGAATGAGGATCATACAGAGAGGAAGCTCAAGAAATAAGGAGAGATTGGGATTTTGGATGCAGACTCTTAAGGTGAACATCAAAAATCATACAGAGTATTATATTCATAAAATAGCAGGCAGTATTCTAAGAACTAAACCAGCACAATAATGGAGAAAAAAGATTTTGCTGATAGGGATGACTGTGGTTAAGAATACAGATGATAGGCAAGAGGGGACTGGAATGTATTAGAGAAAACTGCAAAGGAACCAAAGTATTGGGAGTAAATAACTAGAAAGAGAAAGGTAATAGAATGGGAAGTGGCCAAGAATTTATTTGGAGTGCAGGTTTAGAGATTGCCTTCCCTATCAAGGACTGATATCAGATTATAGGCAAAGAGAAAGAAATAGGGGCTCCTGAGTGAAAGACCAACACTGGTAGAGCTTTTAATAGAATCTAGAGCAGAAGCTGCCATTATAAAAGGAATAATTAGTAGAGCATATAAAACATTGTATGATAACTATAAGAATCAATCAGAGGAGCTTAGAAAGGATTGGGAAGAGAGATTGGATAAGCAATTCGCAAAGAGACAATGGGGGATATATGTATATCTCCCAAATATGCAACAAAGTCTAGAAGATTTAGGATCTTTGCCCGGAAGTGCTTACATAGGTATTTTTATACCCCAAGCAGACTCCAAAAAAATTTGCCTCAGGTGGATAGCAAATGTTAGAGATGTGATGAGCAAGAAAGAGGTGTCTGGGAACATATTTTTGGGTGTGTAATGAGCTGGAAAACTTTTGGTATTCCCTCCAGATTGCTTTGTCAGAGATGCTGGGTAAGCGAATTGTATTGACTGTGGAGATGATTTTTTTGAGCTATAATACAGAATCGGAATTAAATATGGTGGCTGCCAAAAAAAGCAATTAATAGAAAATAGAAATCAAAGTCTAGACCAGCTTTACTAGAAGTAGCAAATATAGTAACAGAAATAAAACTGGGATTGGGATCTTTAGAAAAGGGAAGAGCAAACTACATAGGAAAAAATAGGAATTGTGGGAATAATATATGCAGACAAGGAATGAGGTTTAAGAGGCAGGATTTGAATGAGCGATATAATGTTTAACTGATGATGACTGGATAGATTATAAGTGATGTATAATGTTTGCATCTACAGTTGTTTCAATGGTGTCTATGATGTATAATGTTTGCAGCTAAAGTGGTATCATTTTATTTGTTTTTCATACATATATATATATATATATATATATATATATTCTATATTCTCTATTATTTATATATATATATATATATATATATATATATATATATATATATATATATATATATATACTATATATGCTAATATATATATATAAATATATATATATATATATATATATTATATACACACATATATGTAAGATTGCCTATGTCATATGTGAAAATTTAATAAAGATGTTTGTTAAAGAAATATCTACTATCTCTTTCAACATCTGCAAAGGTGTCAGGAGCCTGTTTAATCTTTGCACTTTACTTCCCTCAGTCATTAATTTTGGTTTTCTCCCCATCATACATGCATCCATTGTTGAATGACTCATCATTTCTTAACATTTTTATTCCTAGCCAGATACAGCACCATTTTTTCTTTGTGGATATTGAGATGAAACATTTTAATATCTTTGGCTCTTTCTTGGAACAAACATGCCTCCTCCTATTTCAAGTGGTGCAGACTTTACAGTCATCACTATCACATTCTGATAAAACCAAAGAGTCACTTGTCCACTAAGCTTTCTTAGCTAATGCCATAGTCATTTTAACATCTTGGTTCCCTTACTGCTTCCTTTGTTGGCCTTTTTCAAATTGATTCTTTCCTCTCCTTACCACCACACCCTTTTCTCATTCCTGGTTACTTCTTGTTTCTTATTGCCTTCTTCCTTTGTCTTATATATAATATTGAATATCATCCTTTGTTTTACTTTTTCATCCTAGTTATCTTTTCTACCACCTACTCTGTTGCACCTCCAGCATGTTCCATAACATGTGTACTGCATGTGCCTTAACCTGTCCCTTCAACCCTTTCCTAACTCTTCTGTCTCATTTGAAATTCTATCGCCTCATAATACGATGTCACTCTCTCAGCTGTAGAATACCCTGCCTTCCCCAGGAATTCAGAGGACTACAACAGATTGCCTCATACCATGAATCCTTTTTCTACTAACCAAGGTGTCTTCATCTTGACTGAATTTGAATGCTCCTAGATGATCTTATATGACATCCACAGTCTGATAGTTAGTGCAGAGGACTAAAGCTATGAGCTGTTAATGAGCTTCACCACAGAGTCCAGAGTTTGATTCTCTCAGACTATGTTTGCCTATTGTGTAACAATGAACAAGTCACTTAACTCGACATTGCATACTGGCTATGGGCAAAATGGATCCCTGTTGATCAGAGGAACAAATTAGGTGCACTTCCTGGTAGAATCACTGACCACACTGCAAACAAATTAAACCAAACATAAAAGATGCCAGTTACATAGCACTGAAATTAAAATATTTGTTGATACCAATATTGTGGAAACAATTGCCATAAGAACCAGTTTCACCTAACAACTTAATCAACTTCTGGTGACTCAATCCATTCCACCATATTTAAACATATCCCAAATGTCATGTGATACAACCATAACCAATCCAAAGAGTTAAATAAATATAACCATAGAATAACCATATATGTATATGTGTATATATATATATATATATATATATATATATATATATATATATATATATATACATACATATATATATATATATATATATATATATATATATATATACACATATATATCTATATATATCTATATCTATATCTATATATCTATCTATATATATATATATATATATATATATATATATATATATATATATATATATGGGTTCCCTTTTTAATTTCGAAATACTGAAATCCCGAATTTCAGTATTTTGAAATTAAAATACCAAAGTCTTGAAATACAGGCAAACCAAAAGTGCGAAATTCAAAATCCCGAAGTACAGAGATTTTGAATTAGTGCTTCTGGTGTTGTGGTGTGTGAATGGTATAGATGTGAGTTTGGGTATGTATGTATGTATGTGTATGTCTCTTGCATGTCTGTTGGTTAGGGGCTTTAGTGTCTGTCAGTGTGTGTTTTGACTGTGATGTGTGTGTGTGTGCGAGGGAGTGTATAATGTGTGGGAGTGAGTTGCTTGTGTGTGTCTGTGCGATCTCGGAGTTAGTATATATAAGTGGGGGGGAGGCGCAGCCCCCCACATGGGGGGGTGCAGGTGCTTGCCCCCCTGCTTATCTGTAGTGTAGGATATTATATTTGAGTTGGGGGGAAGTGGTGTGTATGTGTTTGTGTGTGCTGTATCTGTAGTGTAGTGTTGGGATTTTGAATTTCGCGGTTTTAGGGTTTCAGTGTTTGGTGTCTTCAGCTATGTAATTTCAAAATACCGAAATTCGGGATTTCAATATTTTGAAATTACATAGTGAATATATATATATATATATATATATATATATATATATATATATATATATATATTTGTGTGTGTGTGTGTGTGTGTGTGTGTGTGTAACACATCAGGTAATCAAACAACATGAAAGTAATTATTTAAAAAGAATCATTCAACCCAGTAGTAAGATGACACACAGATTTATGATCTACAAATGTTTTCTATGATCTAATAATCTGTGCACTTCCTTCTGAGTATTATTATATGAAATACATATATTGATATCTATAAAGAAAAATAGTTTGGTGCTACGTGGTTTATATTGGATTTTTCTCTTTTTTGGCTGTTTGCACTTGCTTTCACTATGATTTACCAGCAGATTGTTCATCTTTTTATTGTTTATAAATAAAAATAGCAAATTAATGTATAAAATATTTTTTATGCAGAACATTGGAAGGTCATTTACAACAGACATCACTGAGATCTCTGCTTATGCATGATTTAAGTTATAGGAGGTTTGACCAGTGTAAAATGTACCACAGTAACAAAAGCATAAATGTACCATCTGTGTAGAGTTACCAGCAAAATGATTTTTAACCTCACAAATCCTGGCAGTATCCTTAGAAGAAAAAAGTTGCTGATTCATAAATGAATTCATAAGCATTACAATTTCCATAGACAAAATTGCCCAACTGAAACCGACTGAAAACATTAATGGCAACTGGATACTTATGTTAACCAAATAATTGCTCAAGATTTTTCCCCATTTTTAAGTAAATTGACTGGTATTAGGAAGAATGTTATTAAAAAAAACTCTGACTTTAAAATAGGCCAATATTTGTTAATCACCTGTTTTATATAAAAATGATTTGTACTATAATTAGTTCCAAATATTCATAGATTGGTAACTGTTTTATTGGCGTTTCTATGAAAATAATGCAAAATATCCTCCCAAGCAAGAACCTCAACCCACTGCATATTTGTATCAGTCTCCCTTTCTGGGTGACCATGAGGCAAAAACCTCTGTTTCATATCTCTTGCTTGAGCGTGCAGTTCTACCTGTTTGGAGCAGATTCTTTTAAGCCTTAGAATTTGGAATTTCAAATATTTTTAAAAACATGCAGTGGGCAGCTATTTGCTTGCAGTAATGCATATTTTGAAAAAGGCTTACAGTAAAATGAAGCAGCCACTGATGCATCTAATAATCTAGTTATATGTACATCCAAAAAATCAACAATGAAATATTCAGTCTTGTTTAAATGAAATTCCAAAGTTAGTTTTTAATTATTTAAATTTCACTGTCATAAGCTAGCCTCTGGTATTATATAAAATTAACCAACAATCATTTAAATATCATCTGAGCATATTCAGAGGGCCCAACAATTGATTGTTATCGAAATTATAAATATACAGATATTTAAAATAACTGAGAAATTCCCGCATATATGAGAACAAAGGACAATCTCATAGCTGTGCCACTAAACTGTCAATAACAATCTCCCTGATAGTAAAAAAAACATTCTTAGTACAACCATTTACAAAACTCATTGAATTCAAAACTATATAGATTTGTTAATTCCAGCCAATATTTCATGTGTTATTTTGAGGATATATTATTTTATGTCTTCTGATGTTTTTTTTTTTGTTTTTTTTTTGGACAGATTGCACAGAAGTATGAACCTTTCTCTGAATTTGCTTGAGTGAATATTTTTCCAGTGATAGCAGGCTCTGGGCCTTCATCTTGTTAGTTAACCATTTGTTTTCAGCTGGTTTATGTGAAGCTGTGTAATAAGAGGAAAATGCCATTTTGAAGGGTAAGTACTACAGAAGTAAATTAGCAGCTTTCGCTCTGTATTTAATATCAATAATTTATATACCAACAAATGACTCCTGATAGTGTAAAAGATCAAGTGACAGTAAAAGCCATGCTGATTCATTGAAAAACACCATGGCACCACTTTGTTCTAGTGTTTTCTGTCAGTGTACTAGCATGACATCTCATCACTTCTTCCGGCTCGCAGAGTATTTCTGGTCAGATATTTCATTATTTACTTACTTTATTTATTTGCTTTTAACAGGGATTGTCTGAGAGCACAGCACCTATTTTCATCAGAGGTGATTGAGGAAAGAAGGGCAAATTACATGAAAAAAACTTACAAAATTCACAAGCAATTAAAATAATATACACATTTAGCATATATTTAGATATATGCAGTAAGTATTGTCTAACTGCGCTGATATCAGTATGAATATAAGATCAAAAACCTCCACGAAGACAAAAAGAATATAATAAATAGAGATAAAATGTCATATTATCTACACATATGAGTGACACATTTAACAAACATTTTTAAAGATGAAAAATAAAGAGGATGAGGAGGGGAATGCCAAGTTGTGTGGGGGGATTAGTAAGGTGAAAGAAAGGAGGCATAGAGAGTCAAAGGATTAGACTAAGTGTAGAGGAAGGGCAGAAATGAGAGAGATTAGAAGTAGAGAAGGGCAGAGAGTGAGTCACAGAGGAGGAGGTAAACAGAATTCAATTAAATCATCAGTAGAAATAACATAGACAATAAACTTTATCTGGAGTGTATAGTAGATTAAAGCAATTGTTCTAAAATGATGGAGCATTATGCAATTTCTTGTCTATGGTTACACAATCAGCCTGACTGGAGAAATGTGTTTTTCCCCTAGGTATCTAACTTTTGAACTTTTTCAAATTTCTGTTGATTTCTGTTGTAAGACTGCTTCAGAGTTAGACCACATACTTTGAGTAAAGTGCATTGCCAAAACAATTGGTACACTTGATAACTTTGATGAAGTATAGTGCTTGTGATCTGAGACCACATGTAAAACTTCATTATTGCATGATATCACATAAAGCAGAGCATCTGCTTTGATTGCAAAGAATGTGGTAGTCCTTTTTATACCTTTGATGGTAGAAGGAATTTAGAGAGTTCTAACCAGTGATACATGATCTGGGTACTGAGGTTGATAGCAACATGAACTTTGACCAGCATGTGTCCACAGTTGTAAAGAAATCCTTCAATGTGGCACATCATATAAGCAAAGGCATTGCATATAGAGCTAAGGATGTTATAATTCCATTATACGTGGCCCTCATCAGACCAATAATTGAGTAAAATGCTCCCTTTTGCATGTACCTCACCAGACACCTGCAACAACTGGAGAGACCACAGAGGTTTCTCACCAAGAAATTACAGAGTAAGCAAAATAGGTCTTACTCAGAAAGACTGAAAGCCCTGTAACTATATTCTACCTCCTACAGTTTGCTAAGGGGAGACCTGTGCCTGGCTTACAGGGCAGTCTCTGACCCAGCCCTGATGGAAATGCTACACATTTGTAAATCAAACTGCACAAGGGCCACTTGCTCCAAGGATCTTAACCTTGCCTCTGACATGAACAGGTCATGCTGGAGAGATAGATATATCTCCCAGAGACTGCCACTTCTCTGGACCATGCTTCCAATACACATGAAATAGAGCCCATCCCTGACCTTCTTCAAATGCAACCTAGATCAATGGATGGGTGACCTCAAATTCACTCCTGGGGTGGCACCCATGTCCCTCATGGACAGAGGAAGTCATTATTAACTACCATAGATCTTTACTAATGCAACATTCACTCACCTAACCACCAGCAATTGGGGCAACTTGTGATAAATATGGCTAGGCTTATAAGGATTATAGGGCTGTTAGCCTAGTACCCTTCTATGAACCTATGAACCCATGAATCCATCAGTAGTTCCGAGGCCTTTTCTGTGACGAGTATTGTTTGACAAGTTTGCTTACGTTTACTAGCTAGTAGTGTTTGTTCAAGACTAGAGTCACTTGTATGCTGAGGATGTTTGTAACTATAGAAGATGCATAGAAAAGGCTTGGTAAGAGAATGGCACAAACTGTGGTGGAGTGGCTCTCATCTGTAACATATGACAAGTATGACTAATGTTTATATAGGACACCAAGTTTCTTATGAGTTGACTTGATATTGTCATTATGCAAATCAAATTTTGTTTTAGGACTAATTATTACGCCAGGCAGTTTAAAGTTGCCAGTTACCTCAGTCTAGATGCGAATGGCTGAATGGATTAGAAAGTCACTTAGTAGGTTGTTATCTCTCTATATTATTGGTGAAGTGTGTTGCTTCTGAATTCTTTGTATTTAGAAGAAAACCCAAATTTGTTAGCCATTTCTGTACTTTTTTCTTCCTGGTCCCCTGCTTATTCTCATTTGACACATTTATTTTCTAGAGGTGAGAACCCCAAGACCTATTTGTTTATATAGAGCAAGAGGCAAGTGAATGGGGAGTGTAAGCTTTTATCCTCACATTATGATTTGGATGCTCTCTACCTAATCCCTCCATGTGGGAGCTTTTGAGTTCCACATTTGCTTCTCACGGAGTATGCATATGTGCTACCTTATATAAGATGGACATGACAGCAATGTGAATTAATTAGGGTCATTGTTGTGGGTGATATACCTGCCACCAGTGGAGTGAGGAAAGCCAGCACCCTTGTCCCAGGATGGGTAAGGTGGTATTGGCATTTCTACTCAGTCTCTTCAGCATCTGTTCCATTAATTGACCATGGTTCATCTGGGGCATAGTCAAGGCTTTATCCCTCTATACCACAAGGCTGGGCAGAATTTTTCTGAATATTATTTTTTAACCCCCCCCCCCCATCCTCCTTGCGACCTGCCCAATGGCTCTCCTTCATGCACCCCTTTGGGCCATTTATTTCTCCAAAGGCAAGAGCTGTGCATTCCTCAGAAAGCTCAAGAGCCATAGGATCCATTTGTTACCATTTAGATGACTTATCAGCCCATTTATTCCCCTGTGACATAAAAGATGAGCAGCAGGGAGTGGCCAGATGCTGACTGCAAGGATGTCCCTACATAAAACCTCCCTTTAGTTGTCTTGCATACCCCACCCAGACTCAGTGGTGCGAGTGCCATTAACACAGTATGAGCCTACACAACCCCGTCTATGAATGATCTCTATCCCACTGATAGATGTCACTAATACTGCAGATGTGGCCACTTTCCTTCCCTCAGGATGAGTGAGATAACATTGACCACTAAAATTCATCCTCCTCCACCCAGGCCCACTAGCACCCATCTGGCTGTCAACCACAGGTTGCCAGGGTCATGACCAGGGCGTCATCTGAATATGCCACTGGGTAGCGCTATTTCTGAATATTGTTAAAGGTTGTTTCTAAGCCAGCACTAACTCCTTTTAAAGAATTTGCAAACTATACTAGGAGTGAGTTATCAGTATATTGGACAAGCTGAACTGGATTGCAAACAGAAATCATCATGTTTGAGTAAAAAATAATATATAGCAGATGCACCAGGATTGACTCTTTGGTTACAATAACACTGATTGGCTGAACAGACGATACTGCTTCCATCCAATCTAAGGAACTGCATATGATTAACTAAGTAACGTGTCAGCCATTTTATAGAATGAATAAAGAGATGGGTATTACTGACTTTATCAAATACTGTTAAATTAAAATGGAGGGAACCAGTAATAAGTCTACTAATATATTTTTTTTAGAGGTTTGGTAAAAGCAAACTATGCAGTTTCTGTGTTGTGACTAGTAAATAAATTGTGACCCAGATTGTGGCTGAAAATAGTCCATGATGAACAGTTCCGCTAACAGTTAAAGGACAGATATTTTCGGCCACAAGGACAAATGCAAGGTAGATATATATATATATATATATATATATATATATATATATATGTATATATATATATATATATATATATATATATAAAATTCAGCGTCAGCTCGAGATCCAGTAGAGACTTTTAATAACACAGCCGTTAAAAACACACAAAACACACTATGTTAAGCACTTTTGTCTTAATACCAAAATGACATCATCAGAACAGTGTGTATAAAGACTAAGAATGCTTAAATACCCCCTTTTAGGTCTCCACTCACTCAAGTAATGCAGTAGTAATTGAATTAATTTCTAAAAGGCCCAGGTTATAATTCAGGCTCTAGAAAACCTTGCTGCAAATATAATGCACAGCAAATATAAAATACTGATGTAACAAGTGATAAAAAACAAATGGAAAAAACAGTGGAAAACCAAGTAGAAAAACATTGTGTTAAACACAGTCAAATAATGCATGCCCTTCTTTTAAGTTCACTTGTAATGGATATATTGTCATTTAACCCTTGGAAGTCTGTGATACCAAGCCTGAGTTGCCAAAGCATCTCTCGATGTAATAAAAAGTTTTACCAGTCTCCCGAATAAACAGCCACCAAACAGCTTATCTCTCACAATCCTGGATTACATATAAAGGAAACACAATATTGAGCTTATTGGAACATTGCCAACTTAACACTGAAAGGTCTTTTCCTATGACTAGACCTTGTGGCAGATACAATCAATGTGCATACATCAACAGTAATTACACTGGTGATTTATATGATTGCAAAACATTCGAAGGGTGGAAAGTTTAATTGTGGCTCTGGATGGGTGGTTTACCTGGCACACTGTACACAATGTCACGCATTCTATATAGGTAAGATAAACAACACACACCCACACACACACACACACGCGCGCGCGCGCGCGCGTGTGTGTGTGTGTGTGTGTGTGTGTGTGTGTGGACACTTTACAGTAGCCTGTTAAGCAGTATGTTTTTGATAGGTAGGAGGAAACCAGAGTACACTGAGAAAACCCACGCAGAAAGGAGTGTTGTCCCAGATTCTTACTCCTTGTTCCCAAAAATGAAAATCTGTATTTTTAAAAACCAGTGGAGCTCAGGAAGTTTGCACTGTAACTGCTTTGCCAGAGATGGCCTGCACCTGTCACCCTTGGGATTCCGGATACAAGCTAAGGCTCTTGCCATCCCATAGTGCCTTTTTTAGGCAAGATTCAAATGACAAATTCCCCACTGTAACAGGTACAATCAAGCAAAATCTGAGGGTAATGCTACTCAATGCTAGAAGTCTAAACCTCAAAATGCACTCACTCGAGGCACTCCTTAAAATGGAGAATATCGACATCTGTGCAGTGACAAGGGACCTAGTTCAAGGCTTCAGAGAGCACCCCTGCATTACCAGGCTATAATTCATACCACACCTTTCGGCCACCTAACTTGGACCAAAGCACTAAAGGTGGAGGCGTGTCAATATTCATTAAGGATATCCACACCTCCAGGCTAGTTGCTCAGCATAATGCATCTGAGATTATCCAAGTGCAACTAACTCTGGGCAAGACGGCAATGGAAATTGTAGCTTGCTACAGATCCCCCACCATGCCCCAGGATTCCCACTCCTCATTTCTTGATACACTGGAAAATATTAGGGTACAACCTAACACCCTAATAATGGGTAATTTCAACTACCCCACCATTAACTGGGAAAACTACTCATGTACCAACTCTTGTGCTCAACATTTTCTGGAATTCATACATTCTAATGCCTTGGATCAACTTATCCACACCCCCACCAGGGGCAGCAATATCCTAGACCTGGTCATTACCAACATGGGCAACTGGTGTTCCACCCAGAGGTCAATTCCTTGTTGGTCAGATCCAACCACAAGCAAATTACTCTAGAAATCCACATCCCAGCCCCACCCCCCATTAGGGAAACCACCATAAAAAATTTCTCCAAAGCCAACTTCACACTTCTTAAGACAGAGGTGGCAAACTTCACGACACCCATGCTGACGGACAGTAGATATACGACTGCTGAATCCTATACAATTGCACTTTATAAGCACTTACACGAGTGCATGGATTGTGCAATCCTAACAGAACCAAGATGCTATCCGCCAAAAAAAGGAAGCCAATCTGGTGGTCCCCTGCTATAAACAAACTCTACAACAGAAGAAAGAAACTGTTGCAAAAAAAGAGTAAAATCCCATGATTGGAGGAACTCCATGGTCAGCCTCCAAAGCTATTGTAGCTGTTGGTGACTTCTAGTAGTAGTTTGCGTGATGATCTAAGAGGCCTTTTGGCTGAGTGATGTTGTACTAGGTTTTTGAGGGCAGGATACTTATTGGGGAGGTAATAGATAGAATGACAGAGGCAGAGCTGATTGTAGGTTAGGAGGTTGGGCAGTTCAAGCCAGTGGAGCTGTCTCAGAGCAGTACAGTGATGAGTTCTATATGAGCAATTTGCAGCAAAGTGGGCAATTCTGTTATAGCAGGCTTCCATTTCGCTTAGTTCAGTTTTGTTGAGATTAGTCAGAATGGGAGATGCATAGAGTAGGGTGGATAGAAGCTGGGAGCGAGCAATGGCTGATCTTGTGCTGTTGGTAAGAAATGGTTTGATACGGTAGAGCGACCCCAGTTTGGCATGTACTTTTTTAATAGTTAAGTTGAGATGACTATCAAATTTTAGGTGGGAGTCTATGGCTATTCCCAATAGCTTAGCCTGTGCCACTGGAGCAATTGGAGTAGCATTAGTGGAGTAGATAGTGAATTGACTGTTAGTGTTTTTGTTTGAACTGGTTATAATCATAAGCTGAGTTTTCTTTGGATTGAGGATAAGTTGGGCTTTGGTAAGGTAGTTTTCAACGTCAGAAAATGCTAGTTGAGTTGTTTGCAGGAGGGTGGGAATGTTTTGTGCAGCACAGATTAAGGTAGTGTCATCTGCATACTGAATTATAGATGCATGCTGTGTGGAGGTATGGAGGTCATTTGTGAAGACTGTGAATAGTAGTGGTCCTAAAATAGAACCCTTTGGGACTCCTATAGTTATGGGCAGCTGAGGAGAGAGATCATTTTCCCATTTCACAGCTTGGTACCTGTCAGTTAAGTAACTTTGGAACCAGGTGGAATTTGATAGATAATATTGGTTTAGTTTGTTTAGCAGGATTTGGTGTGAGACTGTGTCAAAAGCTTTGGACATATCCAAAAAAAGAGTTGACACTGGTAGGCCTTCATTTTTGAGACGTTTTACTGTGTCTGTGAAGCAGAGGAGGGCTGTAGTGGTACTATGGGCAGGTCTGAAACCATGCTGAGTAGGTGACAGGATGTTGCTGTCTAGGAGATAGTTTAGCATCTGGGTATGGATGCATTTTTCTAGGATTTTGGCCAGGGGGGAGAGTAAAGCAATGGGTCTGTAGTTATTAAGTTCAGTGGAGGTCCCGCCTTTATGTATGGGTGTAACATAGGATATTTTCCAGAGTTTGGGCACATAGTTTTCAACAATTGATCTGTTTATGAGAGTGGAGACTGGGATAGCAATAGCATCTGCTGTGAGTTTCAAGAAATAGCTGGGGAGTAGGTCGGCTGCTGTTGATGAGGTTTTTAGTTTGGAGAGCATGCTTTTGATTGAAGTGGTGGAAACTGTTTTGAGGGTAAAGCTTGTATTAGTGTTATTTGTGTTGGGGGGATAGTGAGGAAGGAACTGTCTTGTGATACTAAGGATAGAATTGAGTTCACAAAGTGGGAGCTGAATTGTGTTTCGATGGGAACTTTAGTGTCAGGGGTGGTTGGTTTGGGGGTAGCCTTTTGGGTGGATTTTAGTATCTGGTTTACATTTTGCCAAAATTTTTGTGGGTTGTGTTGGTATTTAGTTTGTAATGTTGTGTAGTAGGATTTTTTGTCCAGCCTAATGCATTTTTTTGCACGGTTGCGCAGTTCTTGGTACTTAGTTAGGCTTTGTGTTTCTTTGTTTTTTTGATAGTAAAGCCAGGCAGTGTCTCTGGACTTGAGGATTTGTTTGGAGGATTGAGGATTTGTTTGAGGATTACAAACTAGGAGCCATAATCAAATCTCCTAACAATGTGGACATCCTACAAAAGGGCCTCACTGAGACAGATGCCTGGTGTCAAAACCATGGCCTCAAGTTCAATGCAAAAAGTGCATTGTCATCCCTTTTGGTAAAAACTCTGTACCCATGAACTACCACATAGGCAGTAGTCTACTTAACACCGAAAGTGTGATAAGAGACCTTGGGAGACAGGTGGACAGTAGTCTCTCCTCTGATAATCACATCGCCACAGCAGTCAGGAAATCCTTCTACGTGGCACACCTCATCACAAAAGGTTTCTCATCCAGGAAAAAAGAGGTCA
Organism: Protopterus annectens; assembly: GCF_019279795.1. NCBI lineage: Eukaryota > Metazoa > Chordata > Ceratodontiformes > Protopteridae > Protopterus > Protopterus annectens. Next base: position 783,677,131 of record NC_056733.1, on the reverse strand, counting down.
TTGTTCCCCTCTACTCATCACTCATTAGAAACATTATAGAGTACAATGCCTCTTTTGATATGTACCTCACAAGACATCTACAACAACTGGAAAGGCCAGAGAAATACCTCACAAAGAGGATTACAGCCTCAAACAGATGCCCTATGCAGACCATCTCAAAAAACTCCAGCTTTATTCTGTTGCATATCACCTACTCAGAGGTGATCTCTGCCTAACATACAAAGCTATGTCAAACCCAGAACTGTTGGACATGCTCCACGTAAAGAATTCCCAATCCCTCCGAGGTAGGGACCTAAACCTTGTCACCACAATAAACAGAACATGCTGGAGGGATAGATTCCTGTCTCAGAGACTTCCCATACTCTGGAACAAACTACCTATCTATATCAAACAAAGCTCCTCATTAGCACTCTTCAAGAAAAATCTTGTTGATTGGATGGGAGATAGGAAATTCACCCCGGGGATCACTTCTGTGGCTCTGCTTGACAGGGGCACAGGAAAATAATTTTCTTGGGTGGCAAAAGCCAGGGTATCGTTTGGCTAGGCTTATATAGGCTCTAGGGCCAATAGCCTAGTACCTACCTATGAACCTATGAACCTATGAACTACCAATGGGCGGAGCCTAAGCCTTTCTACAGAATCAAATTGTCCTCACATTTCAAATAAATGCTCATATGTCTGGAACCATAGTGGTTCTTAAAGAAGTATAAATAGCAAACTCTTCAGCACAAACTATTTTACACTGGTAGTATTTTTTAGGTTCTCGGTCTTAAACTGAATTATATAAGTCACAGTAAACAGAGTAACTACTACATTTGTAATATTTTGTAAACAATGTGCAATATCTCAGCAACCACTCAAGTTACACACATACTGTTGGCAGCATTTTATTCATCTAGCTAAACGCTTTCATATGAGGCTAAGGAGTTCTCTCTGTGTTACTTTGTTTTTGAAATATTTAGAAAAATGTAAAAAATATATCTGTATAAATTAGTATCATAAAAACAACAGTTGATATCTATTTACATGCACTGAGCAGTGGCAAAATATTAATGCAGTTGGGTTTAGCATTGTGTAAGCTTTAAGATGCATTATTTTAAAACCTTTTACATAACATGGTTTTGGAATTATTGGTGCAAATATGAACAAGTGGTGTTTGACGCCTATAGGCGTCAGTAGGAGTTAACTGCAGATGCACTTAGAGGCGTCACTGGGATGTAATGAGTTAACATAACAATGACATAGGATGCAATTTGATGGATCATTTTTGCATCTCACTTAAGCAATCAGCCTTTTTCACATTATTTCCTTACTATAAGGCAAAAAGTAGCCAATACCTTTTCAATCAGCTGGAATAAGATGCTTCTGCTTGCATTTCCACCAACCCCTCCTGGTCTAGTTGTTGCTGAAATTAAAAACAGAAAAAAAAAGCAAATCTGATTATAATAGGTCCATGCTAGCCAAGGCAACCATAGTTCACTTTTCTGATTCAAATGTCACTGGCACAACCTTTGACACTGCATCTACACAATACACTACTGATTCAACAAGATATACTGTCAATACTCTAAAGTCAACAACCTCCCAGCCTTAAATCAAGAAGGATCTCAGGCTGCTACTTCATAGCTGTAGTTTCTCAGCAGAGGATCTTTCTGCCCTACAAGAAAGGAAGAAGCCATACGAAAATAAAATCATGTCTGCTAAATGAGCTTGAACACATACTACAGGTGTTTACAACAGAGTGAACATCAGTGGTTAAACAGATGTCTGTAAATGTTTTGTGTGTGTGTGTGTGTGTGTGTGTGTGTGTGTGTGTGTGTGTGTGTGTGTGTGTGTGTGTGTGTGTGTGTGTGTGTGTGTGTGTGTGTGTGTGGATTACAATAAAAAAATGAAGTATGGAGCTTACAGCCACAGTACCTCACTTACTACCACTCACCACCACTCTTCCTACTATCTTAATAAAAAGTGGCCTTGTTCTCTGTTTGTGTTAAACTGTCTACCTGAGTCAATGCACTGCTTAGAACCAAATTACATAAATGCACAATGCCAAATTCAGTGTGTGTGTGTGTGTGTGTGTGTGTGTGTGTGAGTGTGTCAGAAAGAATCTTTAGAATCAGCTCTACAGGGAGTCTGATATAAAGACACACACATACATACACACACACAAACGCACCTCTTTTGGCATAATGGCTGTATCTAGATTTAATTTTGTATCAGTACTGAAAGACACAGTACCAACACATTTGCATTGACCTGTAGCTGGTCAGCACTGCTGAAGTGACAGATTTTTCTAGTTGCTGTTTTGGCATTGTTTTCATTTCACATTGGAAGCCAGCTAAGCAGAAACTACTACAAAAGAGAGGAAAATACTTTCGCTCCACGTTTTAATACGCTTTATTACCTCTGTGCCCACCAGCCATTAAGCAGTATCCTGTTAGTCATGAGGACCCTCCATTGCTGATAATATTATCAGTGCGTACACAGTCAGTTCCCTATTCTCTTAGTGTAATCTGATTTATAAATATCCAAGAGGAGCAGACAGGACCCCTATGATTCTTTTACAACCACAATAATATCTCCTGCCATCATTATCGCTTTCCTGCATAAGCTGTAATTTAATTGAAACAGGGTTTTATAGAACGTAAATGTCTGCTCACTTGCACATAACACTCACCAGCTTTCAAACATTTGCCTTCATTAAGAAATTATTCAGTAATGCAAATCCCTGCTGATAGTTTATAATTGGATAATGTTGGAATGTAGTGGCTAACCACATCATATGACCCTGTGATGAAAACTTGCATCTTGTACTTGTTAGGCTGTTACTAGCTCGTCCGGTGTGCTTGCTTATAGTGAAAATCTGTGGCTTAACAAATGTCTGTGAATACCTTCTGTAACTTCTCCCCCATTGTATACTCCAACATTTGCATACCTAATGCAATTAACCAAAAAATTGATTCTTAAGTCACCCTGATGTACACACTCAGAGTAATGGGAAATGCATTAAAATATAGTCTGTATTATTGTAGTGCAGTTTTCTTTTTAATTTATGTTAGTTACATCCCCCAGATGGAACTTGAATCCACTGCAGTGCCAACTGAAGCAGTTCTGTATTTGCATTCCTGAGAAGAACCTACAGAATACACAGCTGTTGGAATACAACACAGGTTAAACTTCAGATCTTTTTTTTTATTTCAGGAGGGACAAGCCATCCATGTACTCCCCATGTGGAAAGCTGTGGTGTATGCAAGAGGGCTTCCCCTACAAAACATTTAATTCTGCCTTTTATTCCTTTAAATTTCATCACCTGTATATTTTGTAAATTTGAGAGTCAGACATCTGTAGATCAACTGGGTATGAAGGCACAGCTATTGAAAATGCAAACTGGTTACAGAAGAAGAAGTTTCCATGCCCATGAGGTACTATAACTGGGTCTATATTATAAACACAAAAGCTCAGAATAGCGAATACATCTACACTGACACATAAAGGTCGATGTACAAAAAGAGTGAAATACGTAATCGGCGAAAATGAAAACACTCAACATACTTGCTTGGCCAGCAGGGCAATAATGGGGATGAGGAAATATATCCATTTCCCTACTGTAGAGCAGTCTCGGAGTGGGTATATTTAAGTAGGGGAGGTGTGTTGGGTGCAGGGGGGCTTGTCCCCATGCAAAAGTGTGTTCATTTAGTTTTATTTAGTTAGTTTGAGCTTACCTGCATGGTGCTGTTGGTTGACAAAATCTGTAAGGATTTTCATTTTCGCCGATTACATATTTCGTTCTTTTTGTTCATCGACCTTTATGTGTCGATGTACATGTATTCGCTGTTTACAGTTTTCATGTTTATAATATAGACCCCTATAATTCAAGTAAACAAAGTGCAGGGATGGGGTCCTCTACATGGTTAGAGCTTTGCCATCCATTGAAAACAAAATTCAAATTTCACTTCATTCTCATAGAAATGAAATTCAGTATAATGGTCACTACATGGATGACCTAGACATGATACATTTCATTCATGATTATGTGATTCAGCAGTTCATGTGCCAGTGACCTTTAGTAGATCCTGGGAGAAAGTGTCTTTCCATGCTATAAACTTTACACCAGCGTGCTCACTCACCAGAGATCTCAAATGTGGTGTCGACTACAAGTGTTCACGTGCTTGTAGTTTGTAATACAATGGCCCGCTGTCACTTGCTCCAAAAAGTTAGTACTCTAACTCCCATTAACCCAATTTTCTATAACTATGTAGCTCCTCCCAACATCCAACCCAATGAAACTATATAACCCTACCAGAGCCCTAACTTTAACTTTAAAATGCCCATGCAGTTCTCAACTCAAGTCCTCGCTCCCTTACCTTAAAACTCCACCCCAACCCTAAATTCTCTGTTTGCTCCCTATACCTAAAACTCCCCACCCACTCTCATAACCCAATACTCCTTTTCTGCTTCCTAGCCCTAAACCCCCTCTCCTGCTCCCTACCCATGGCTGCCTCACTTACCTCACTCAGACTTGAATAATGAGTGTGGTTAATGGGATAACACCTAAACTACAACCCAGGTGACCCAGGTTTGATTAGTGGCTCTGTCATCTGTTGGAGCTGACTAGGTGCGGATGGATGTGCCTACGCCTGGGGGAGGGGGTCATGGCTGCTTTTCTTAGAAGGACTGGATGACTGCACTTGCAATTCTGGGTCCCCTGCCTAATGGAAGTAGAGCAGAACATATTGCCACACACATCCTGTGTAACACACAATTGTGGGAGTCACAGCCATGGAGAGATAGGTTTGTCCCAGCTTCCACAAACTGACCTGCTCCCTAGCACCCATCTCTCACCTCTGAGTGGAGAATTAGGAAATTAAGCTTTTGTCCTAGACAGCCATCAAATGGGCAGTAGTGTTTTCTCCCTGTCAGGGAAAAGAATGGGCCTGGCAAATCATTTATTTTTGTCCATTTTTAAGTGAATTATACTCATGTTTAAAAGTTTCCACGATTAGTTAGGTTTGCCCTGTTTTTTTATGCAAAAAGTTGAGAGATATGCCAGTCAGAGGCATCTTTAGCTCTACAACATATCATTTGAAATACGATGAGTAGAGAACTGTTAGCATTATCATCACACATGCTGTAACAAAATGTGTGCCTTGGTTATTGTGTGTCTGTCTGTCTACCATACTCCATTAAGTATCCTGCCACCATACTGTTTCTGTCAACAGAGGTATTTCTATATCTTCTCAAACAAGCACAGAAGACTATATAGCTAATTTTATTCCTTCTAGAATGGTGCTGAGGAGTATATATTTTTTCCTTACAATTTCTACTGCTTTGTATAAATAATGGAATGACTGGGCTATTTTTCCCTTTGACAACATTTCTCTGCTATTTGTATTCTTCATTGCAAACTGTGATGGATTTGTATAAAATCCCATAATACTTTTTGTTGAAGACTTTTTCTCCCTGATTCCTACATCCCATTTGCTAATTTCACTTAAGATATATTTTAGGCCCAAATAATGTCCATGTGCAAGGCTTTTGTAGCCCTGTCTATTCTTATCCCTCACTGGGGCACATATCCATTGCGTTTCTGGGGTTACAGGTTTATTCCAGTCTTTGCTACATTACTGTAGAGTGCAAACTATTGCTTTAGAGAATACAAGCTAACTCTGCATTCAGAGTTGTTGAACAGCTCAGAAAACTCTGATAGTTATTTTCTTACCTTTAAAATGGCACCTGCCACCTTAATTATGCAGGTTCTACCTTTCAGCCACTGTACAAGCCCTCATCAGACCAGTCATAGAGTATAATGCCCCCTACACCATGTACCTAACCAGACACATGCAGCAACTTGAATGTCCACAATACTTTCTTACAAAAGAATACAGAGAAAAAACACATTATACAATGCTGATCACCTCAAAACTTTATCCCTTTAATTGGTATCATACAGACTTCTGAGAGGTGATCTTTGCCTGGCATACAATGCATCCCTGGACCCTGTTTTGCTGCACATCTCCTAAACAAGCAGCATCATAACTACTAGATTAAAAGACCTACATTGTGTTTGCAATATATATAGGATATGCTGGAGATACAGATACGTCTCTCAGAGAATTCCCATTCTCTGGAACAGGCTCCCCATCTGTGTGAAGCAGAGCTCCTCCCTCTCCTTTTTAAGCACAACTTGGACCAAAGGATGGGTAATCGAAAATTCAACCTTGGTCTGGCACCTATGCTTCTGATGGACAGAGGCAGTCAGTAAATCACCAAATGTATGGGTCACATTTGGTTTGTACAGCTAGGCTTATAAGACCCTAGTGGCTGTTGGCCTAGTATACACCTATGAATCTCTGAATGAGAAGGGGGAGAGTGCTTTAGTTAAAGAACCATTTGTGCTTTCATAAATCTAACTTATTCTATCAGTCTCTGTAACTGAAGTGAAAGAGGCTCATGCAAGACTGTTTAGCAGATGACAAAGAGATAAAGGGGAGTCATTCAATAAAAAGTACAAATAGTCTCTCTAGAGATTCTTTAATAAATCAGCAGCAGTTCAGAGTACTCCCAATTTTAAGTGTATAGCCATAACAACTTGATATTAATGGAACAGCAAAAACTGACTATATTGTAAATAAAGAGAATGTATTTTGGCTAATTTATCTGGAAGAACAAAATCACATCAGTGTGGCAGTAATAATAATAATAATAATAATAATAATAATAATAATAATAGCCATTTAGGATGATGCAGGAGACATTTTCTGCTAAAAACCCTGAGATATGATAAAGCGATTTATTTTTCAGTGACAGTATAGATGGCCATACACCATGTAAGCTATGGTTTACAAATTAATTTTTAAGAGGACAACATTTTACCTAGCACAGTGACACAAAATGCCGTACTTTCAAACACATCTTTTAAATAAAAAAATATGCAATGTCATCTAGCAAATAAGATAATGTCTACAAAGACGTATGCTTATATTTTTAGAATTCCGATTAATGGCTTCTAATGTGATGTTAACATATGTGCTGCATCCTTTATTACATTTTTCGAAAAACCAGAAACTGTAGAACCAGAGCAACCACAGTGAAGGAAAACAAACAGCTTTATTAACAAATATCCACGTTGAGCGCTTTCTTCCCCTAAAGTTACAAGGGACTTCCTCAGAACAAAATTCAAAACCCCAACCCAGCCTTTTATAATACTCAATTATGACTGATTGAATAATTAGTATTAATTAAAAATTCCACGTCAGAACGAATCATCAGAAAAAAACTTTACATCAAAAAAAAAATACACTTTAAAATCAGGTTTGACCTACACACCAGTTAATGCCATGTTAAATTTCATAAGTAAAAAATGTAACTTCATAGAAAATGTTGCTTCTTAAAAATGCATGTATAAATTCAACCTAAAATGTTTTTTAACTTTAAAATACTGGTAATACTGATGGCTTTGTTAATTCCTGGATACTTGGTGGCATCAAGTCTCAGCTGTCATCTTAGTTCACTGACATCTAAATGTACATCCAGGCATTTACCCTGTGGGTCTTTTTGTAGGTGTTGAATTAGCAAAAATTTAAAAGTGTGGTCCCTACATTCAGGTTGCTGAGACATCAGTAATGAAGGAGCCAATTGTGGTGCCGATCACAGAGAGGATGTGACGTCACACACAAGAGCTCAAAATGCGGCAAGTACGTACTCACAGCAAACTTTTCCTAGCGATGAAAATGTTAGGTGTTCTGAGAGGCTCCGTGAGAAGGATCAACGGTCTCGTTTTTTTAGTGAACACCTATCGGGACTATGCTATACAAGGGGCGAGACCGAAAAACAACAGGAACCGGAGCCTGCAGCAGAAGAATTAATGGACATGGCTCTTGAAATGATGAATGCTGTAAGTACTGACAAGTTCTTTCCTTTACTTGCACATTCAAATGTCAACCAAACATCTTCGGTTGACCTGTTATGCGGTCATGATTTAAATAGTGGTAAAACCAATGATGAAGTAGTATTAAGCAATGAATTGGGAGATACACAGCATTACAGTGTTAACATGGACTGTAATTGCACCATGGATAGACTTTCACTTGGTAACGGAGATGTGATAATGACTTTTGATGGACTCAGTTGTGATTCAGATGAGTTTTTAACATATGGTTGTGAACAATTTGATATTATTGAAAGCGCATTTGAAGCTACTGTAATACAGAATGCTAATAATGATTTTAAAATGTGTAATTATTCAACAAAGGAAATTAATATACACCATGTTAACCTACTGGCTAAAGGATTCATGTATGTGCCATTTAGAAAAGCAAAGATTGATAATACATTAATAGATTTGAAGTGTTTTACCAGAAAGTTAAACTTAAAAGTTTGGTTTAACATTCAGAGTGATGGACTGGTTGGGGAAGTTGGGTGTCTGAAAAGACCAAGTACCTTTAACCCACCATTGAACAACATTATCAAGTTGTATGAGCAGAAGTGTGAAAAAGACATTAGGAAGGCTGTGGGTGAAAAATCAAACAATGTTATGACTGATATGACTAAGAACGAGGAAAGTTTATTACGAGAACTGGCTGAGGATGGTACAATTCGTATCATGAAACCAGACAAAGGCAATGGAGTGGTCATAATGAACAAAGCTGATTATCTTAATGGGATGAATGCCCTATTGATGGATGGGACCTATTTGGAAAGTTCCCTCAATGAAATAACATATAACATACAGAAAAACTGATTTGTTACTTGACGATATGTTATATCAAGGGCAGATTAGTGAGGACGAGCATATATTCATGTGTAACAAACACCCCATGGTATCTAATATATTTGGTATTCCCAAAATCCAAAAAGGGCTGAGGGACCCACAATTTCAGTCAATTGTGGATGGAAAATGTTCCAAAACCTGTTTTATTAGTAAATACTTGGCCAAAAAATTCCAAGTAGGTTTAACGGCCTTCCCATACATTAGCAAGGACTCATGGCAATTTTTGGAAATGGTTGGTAGACTACAGTTAGATAGTGACGTTATAATGGTCACTATAGACGTCATTAGTCTCTTCACTGTAATACCTCATGATGAAGGGCTACTTTGGTTGGAGGCCCAATTACAGAAAACTGGGGTATATGATCAGGATGACATTAATACATATGTCACATTAATGGAAGTGGTCTTACAAAACAACTACTTATATTTTGAAGGACAGTATTATAAGCAAAGTACAGGGGTAGCGATGGGGGCAGCCTGCGCCCCTGTCTTTGCAAATTATGTTATGCCCTTCTGGGAACAACTGTACATTATGCAAGGTGAATATCACTCCAATATTTTGTATTATACAAGGTTTTTGGATGACCTTTTCATTACCTGGAAGGGCAATGAGCATGAATTGTGCCAATTTTATGATTATATAAATAGTACCGTGAGTTTCTTAAAATTTACACACAAACATAGTAAAACTAGTATATCATACTTGGATATAAATCTAACCATTACTGATGAGAATAGTTTGGAATCTGAAATATACAGAAAACCAACTTTCTCGAATTCATATCTAGAATTCACTAATGCACATCCTTATGTTAAAAAAAAAAGTCGATAGTAAAAGGACAGTTGGTACGGGCTGTCAGGATGGTGAGCTCAGATACCACCTTCTTGGATGAAATTCAATTTACTTTGAAAATGTTTAAGGCCAGAGGGTATCCCAGTAATTATTGGATGCCATTAGTGAGGAGATTATACATAAGCATAATAATGGCACATACAAGCCAATCTTGAACCATGTTAACAGTGCCAGTGATGGGGTAATATTTTGGGGTTACACAACGAGATGGAAAATTTTAATATAGGCTTCATAACAACTTTTAATCAAGATGCATGGAAAGTTGTTGAAACAATTTTTAACAACTGGGATATACTACAGTTTGATCAAAATGTGGGACAAAAAGTAGGGAAGAGACCGAAAATAATATATAAAAAAGATAGGTCCTTTAAAAACATTCTGGCAATGGGTAAACATAATACCGTGTAGAGGGAATTTTAAATGCAAGAGGTGTAATTTTTGTCCACACATTCTCGAGACAGGTGATAAGTTTGTTCTGAATGGAAAAACGATAACAATTAATGGACACTACAATTGTAACACTCAGATCATTGTATATATTGCGAAATGCCAGGATTGTCCTATATTTTATATAGGTAAAACTAGTAGGTATTTTAAAAATTGTATAGGGGAGCACCTACTAGATATCAGGCATGGTAGGCAGACCAATGCATTAGCCAGACATTTGAATGAATGTAGGGACCACACTTTTAAATTTTTGGTAATTCAACACCTACAAAAAGACCCACAGGGTAAATGTATAATTTGCACTGTGATTCCTCACATCTCTGTTGAAACTGTCTCTCCCCCCCCCGTTCTTGGTTGTAGTTTAAATTTGGTGGCTTTTGCAGTGCCCGCCCCACTGTAGATTTGATCTAGGACACTCCCCCAGTCCCATCTCTTTACCGCATTCTACCTAATAAACCCTTTCTGCACTTGCTTTTAGTCCTTTTTAATTTAATTGCATTTTTTCAAACTGTGTGTGGACTAATATTGCTACATACTCAAGTGTGCCAGCTTGCACTGCATGTGAATTGTTTTTACTACTGTTTTTGCTACTTTTCTGAAAAAAAAATTGTAAGTCTGTTTCCTACCTTTCCTGTAATTAGTGTTCCAGATACAGATTTGCTGTATCCAGGACTGTTTGTAAGCTTCTGAGCCCCCCAAGCCTTTCTGTGTTGGAGGGAAGCCTTCTAGCTTATCAGTGGGAGTGGTAAGCATTAGGTAACCTGTCTACCACATAAGGAGTGGTTCTGGCCCAGAATTTGTAGTTTCTGATTTGAAGGCCTGCATTTGCACTTGTTTCTGTCCTGTAACTCCTGGGCCCATCTCATTTGCTCACTCAAAAAAAAAAAAAAAAATGTTATCTGCTTTTACTGTACTTGTGTTTCTTCCTACTTTATTTTGCTTTTCATCTTAAAAGTACACAATTGTATTTATTACTGCTTGGTGTAACTCATTCTAAGCCTTTTAGTTTAAGCACTTGGGCTTCAGACTTCTGGTTAAAGGCTTATAGTGCCTGCATATTTGAACTGCTTCTTACTGAAATTGGTACACCTTGTTTGCTGTAGCATAGACTAGATCCAGGCCTGCTGAATCTAGCTTTGTTTGTATAACTTGAGCACTAATCCAGGCATTCTTTAAAGTATTCAGTTGTATTTATTACTGCTTGGTAGTAATTTGATTAAAGTGTAGCTATCATTCTAAGTCTTTGTATAGCTATCATTCTAAGTCTTTTGGATTAAGCACTTGGGCTTCAGACCAGTTGTTTTACATTAGGAAGGTTTGTGGCCTGCACTGTGGTGGCAGGACAGGTAGCTTACATCCTTCTAAGTTGGGAGCTGCTGATTGAGGGCTCAGTGTCTGTTATTCTAAAAGTGTATTAGTTCTGGTTTAAGCACTTGGGCTTCAGGCCAGTTATTTTACATTAAGAAGGTTCGTGGTCTGCACTCTTGTGGGAGGAGAGGCTGGACTCTGCCCTTCTGAGCTGGGAATTTCTGGTTAAAGGCTTATAGTGCCTGCATATTTGAACTGTTTCTTACTGAAATTGGTACACCTTGTTTGCTGTAGCAGACTAGATCCAGGCCTGCTGAATCTAGCTTTGTTTGTATGCTTGTTGTTTGTTTGCTTGTTATTTCCCTGAAACGCTAATTCCACCTAAACGCGGCTTTTCAGCGCTTCTGTGGATCCCTAGTGATATCTGCATTGCTTACTGTACTTATTTCCTTGTTTCACTTGAAAGAAAGTTACTGTTTGTCGTTTTTGCATTTAAGTTACTTGTAACACATTGCATTTAAGTTACCTGGCACTTGCTCACTAAAGCAATTATATGTCAGCACTAAAAAATTAAAAGCACTACACCCTCACAAACTCCCCTTGAGTACCTTGTTCCCCATTGGCCCTTTTTTCAATTCTAAAGGAATTCCCAATACTATTCTAGCATGTCCAAAGGTCAGTTGTCAATCTCCTCTCTGGTCCAGCTGGTGAATCTGGGAATCTTGAGGCAATGTTACAACTGCCTCATGTACACAGACAACCCTCTCCTCCTCCCAACAAATTCCAACACATGTGAGAGATGCAACCATATAGCCAAACTGGAGGCTAAGCTCTCTCAACTCAGTACTGGCGTAACCAGTCAGGTGGAGAAGGAAACCACACTCACTACAATTCCAGTCTCACATAGACCTACCACGACAGCAAACCAAACACATAAACACACAAAACATACTGAGGCTCTAAATAAAAATCTGCCTAAGCAGCAGAGACCTCCAAAGCAGACACCCAAGCAACCGCTACCCCAAAACAAAACACGTGCAACACATAGCTCACAAAGCCAGTGTGCGAACAGTCACAGCCCTTAAGGCTAAACAACACACCTGATACACTTGTAATAGGTGACTCTATCGTCAGGTACACTGACGTCCGCTCACCAGGCTGAACAAGGAGAAGGTCATGGTGAGCTGCCTGTCGGCGCTAGGATCCGCCACATAACACAAGCACTCAGGTCACTCCAAGGCAAGTACAAATATGACTCAGTCATTGTCCATGCTGGTGTGAATGACCTGAGACATACCTCCCTGGACTACATGAAAAGAGACATAGAGGAGCTCTCTGAGCATGTAGCCCAGGCCGGTATGACCCTGACCTTGAGTAGCATCTTACCCTCACCAAGAATGATGCCACAGTATGAAGACAAGATGATCAATTTCAACAATTGGCTTAAGTATTGGTGTCATTCAAAGGGGATCCAATGCCTGTCAGCCTGGGATGACATGCTCGACAAGCCACGATGCTTCGCTAGGGATGGCTTGCACCTGTCACCCCTGGGCTTTTGGATATTGGCAAAGGCTCTTGCTACCCCCATAGTGCCTTTTTTAGGCAAGGCTCAAAAGACAAACCCACCTCCATAGGTATCACAAGGGATAAGAAACTAAGAGTAATGCTACTCAATGCCAGAAGTCTAAACCTCAAGATGTATGCACTCGAAACTCTCCTTAGCATGGAGAACATCGATATCTGTGCAGTAACAGAAACCTGGTTCAAGGCTCCCGAGAGCACCCCAGCACTACCAGGTTATACCTCATACCATGCTTTTCGGCCCCAAAACTTGGACCGAACCACAAAAGGAGGGAGAGTATCAATATTCGTCAAAGATACCCACACCTCCAGGTAGGTGGCACAGCACGAAGCATCAGAGACTATCCATGTGCAACTAACAGTGGGTAAAACTGCCTTCCAGTTTATAGCCTGCTACAGACCACCCTCCCAAACCCAGGAACCCTACTCAGCCTTCCTGAGAACACTGGAAAATATGAAGGTCTCTCCAAACACCATTATATTGGGCGACTTCAACTAACCAAACATAGACTGGGAGCATTACTCTAGCTCCAACACCCTAGCCCAAAGGTTCCTAGAATTTATAAACTCAAATGCTATGGAACAACTTGTTACCACTCCCACAAGAGGGAAAACATACTGGACCTGATCATCACCAACATGGGGACTCTATGCTCCAGACCAGAAATGTATCCCTCACTACTAAGATCAGACCATAAACTAATCTTACTGGATATTCACATCCCGACCCCACCCCCTGCCCAGAAACCACAGTGAAAAACTTCTCTAAAGCAAATTTCACACTCCTCAAAACCGAGGTGGAATCCTTCAAAGCCCCCGGGCTTGTGGAAAATACGGCCCAGACCGCAGAATGCTTTATAAATGCATTCTATGAACACCTTCAGGAATGCATGGATCATGCAATCCCAAATAAAACCCAAGACCCAGTCCTCCAAAGGCAGACGTCCTGTCTGGTGGACCCCAGCCATAAACAAACTATACAATAGAAGGAGGAAGCTACTACATGATAGAGCAAAATCCCAAAAAGGGAAGGCATCTCTGATCAGTATTAGCAAAAAATTACGGGCACTCATAAAATCGTCTAATTCCAGCTTCGAGAGAAAAATTGCACAGGACACTAAGGATAATTACAAGGCTTTCTTTAGTTATGTTAGGAACCTGGGTGGGAATTCCCAGATATGCTCAGAATTAGTCCAAAATGACAAAAAATACACCGAACCCACAGACATTGCCAACATCCTAGCGGACAGGTTCAGCGCAAACTTCTCCCCCCCCCTCCCCACCAAAAGGGCAAATATCTATCCCAGCAGAGTGCTGCCCCCCTGACATCTCAGATGCTCAGGTAAGAGCCGCCCTCTCCAAAGCAAAAAACACAGCATCAATGGGACCAGACGGTGTCCCGGGCTGCATCCTACATGAACTCCAAGAAGAGCTAAACCCAAACATAAAACTACTGTTCAATCTCAGCCTTACTACAGGATATGTACCCAAAGAGTGGCGTACAGCAACAGTGGCCCCTCTCCACAAAGGTGGTGCCTCAATGGATCCTGGAAACTATCGCCCCAAAAGCCTGACTAGCTTGGTCTGCAAAGCTATGGAAAGGATCATCATGGACCTCATAAATAAAGATATTGGGGACCTACAGACACTGGATCCTACCCAGTTCGGCTTTGTTAAGGGCAGATCCTGCCTCTTAAACCTGGTCAATTTCTTTGAAACAGTCACCAAGGCCATTGATGAGGGGAAGGTGGTCCACACAGCCTACCTGGACCTCGCAAAAGCCTTCGATACAATACCCCACTCGGGCATTATAGATAAGCTCACCAGCTTAAATATAAACCCCTATGTCACTAGATGGGTTGCAAACTGGTTCAAGGACAGAACCCACATGGTTAGAATTGCTGGAGCCATGTCACACTCCAAACCAGTTACAAGTGGAGTCCCACAAGGCTCAGTCCTGGGACCTCTCTTGTTCGGTATATATTTCTTGGAGGTACTGGCCAACACAGAAGGACTGTGGCTGACCAAGTTCGCAGATGACTGCAAACTGGGCACCATAATCGACTCTCCAGCTGACACAAGCATCCTCCAAAAGGGCCTCATAAAAACAGACAACTGGTGCCAGAGCCATGGCCTCAAGCTAAACGCCAAAAAGTGTATAGTCATCCCCTTTGGCAAAAACAAAGTGCCCACAAATTACCACATAGGTGGTAATCCATTAAGTACAGAAGAAGTAATTAGGGACCTGGGGACCCAAGTTGATAGCAATCTCTCATTTAACAACCACGTGGCCAAAGTGGTTAGAAAAACATTTTATATAGCCCACCTAATCATGAAGGGATTCACATCTAGATCAGGGGAGGTCATCGTGCCTCTTTACTCATCCCTCATCAGGCCCATAATTGAGTACAATGCCCCTTTTGGGATGTACCTTACCAGACACCTGCAGCAACTGGAAATACCCCAAAAGTACCTCACCAAGAGGATCAAAGGGCTCAAACAGATGCCATATGCTGCCCGGTTAAAGAAACTCCAGCTCTACTCAGTGGCATACCGCCTGCTCAGAGGCGATCTGTGCCTGACGTATAAAGCCATGTCCAACCCAGAATTAATGGACATGCTGCACCTCAGAAAATCCAAATCCCATCGAGCTACGTGCTCGAGAGACCTGAACCTCAGCACTGAAATAAATAGGACATGCTGGAGGGACAGATTCATAACCCAGAGGCTCCCTTCACTCTGGAATAAAATCCCAGTCCAGGTTAGGCAGAGTCCCTCATTGACTCTCTTCAAGAGGAATCTTGATGAGTGGATGGGAGATCGTAGGTTTACCCCGCGTATCACTTCTGTGTCACTGTTAGACAGAGGCACAGTATACTAACCTCGAAAAAGGGCATAGCAAAATTAATTTAAAATGGGTGGCGAAAGCCAAACACACTCTGGCTAGGCTTATAAATGCCCTAGGGCAGATAGCCTAGTATGAACCTATGAACCTATGTGCCTGAGTTCTGGATGCCTGAGGTACTATTTCACCTAGGTGGCTTAGCCTTAGATAGATTACCGTATGGAGAAAGCCCTCACCCTCAACTCCACACTATATGATCTAGTACAGTTTTTTTTCACTATTCTCCCAAATCATTATAGAATGACTGAATAGCTCTTTAGGTTGTTAGTTTGGACTCTGACAGTACTGTTAGTGACCTCTTGACCTTGAAAGCAGATTCACTGTCACCCAGTATGGAATGCCATAACACTGGCATCATTCATGTTTTCATTGTTATGTATACTTTACTTACACTCAGTATTGCGACTTATTTACTAGGGGGTTGGGATGCCTTTAGAACAATTTCTTGACCTCTTTACTGACGTTTCCCCTTTAATGTGGCCTTTTTTAAATAAGAAGTTATGTACCTACCATAACGTTCCATGTTAGTTGTCTTCTCTCGCCTTCTTTCTTGCTTGATGGGTTCGGAGCCGATCCTCGGCTCTGACTCGGCACTTGCTAAGCTCGAGAGTCACTTTTACCAGCTCGAGGCAGCCCCATATCCCATGATGCAAGGCGGTAAGTACCCAGATCTCGTTTGATGACAAAGGGCAATAGCACCAAGCATAAAATACTTCCAAAAGGAAGAAAGAAAACTTACAGGATGGAAGAAGGACCAGGTCTGAATGGTCTTCAGCATAATAATTTCTTATAAAAAGGTCTGTCCAGGCCTGGGGGAAGGAGGGAGGGTCGCAAGAAAGAAGGCGAGAGAAGACAACTAACATGGAACGTTATGGTAGGTACATAACTTCTTAATGTTAAGTTGTCAATCTCGCCTTCATTCTTGCTTGATGGGACCGCGTCCCTAGCACCTCTATCCTGGGTGGCTCAATGGAACAGACTCTTGAGGACTGTAGAGCCAAAACTCGCTCTGTCCCTGGAGGCCAAGTCCAATTTGTAATGGGAAACAAAAGTGTGAGGAGTGGCCCAAGTGGCCGCTGCACAAATAGTGTCTAAAGGAAGTCTAGCTTGAAAGGCTGTAGAAGTAGCTAAGCTCCTAGTTGAATGTGCTTTAGGTTTTGAGCACAGCTGTTTTCCCCTGAGCAGATAAATTTCAGAGATAACCAAAGAAAGCCATCTAGACAAGGTCACTTTAGAAACAGGAAGGCCTTTCTTATTATCCGCATAGGAAACAAAAAGTTGATCAGATTTCCTAAATTTTTTTGTTCTGTCCAAATAATATCTGAGTTGACGGTGAACATCAAGATAATGTAGTTTTTGTTCGGCTCTGTCTGAATAGTTTGGGAAAAATACAGGGAGATCAATGGATTGATTCAGATTGGTCTTTGAAGCGACCTTAGGCAAAAAGGTCGGATTAGTTCTCAAAGATACTCTGTCTTTGTGAAAAACCAAATAGGGGGGTCGAACCGATAGAGCATGAAGTTCAGACACCCTCCTGGCCGATGTAATAGCCACTAGGAATAAAGTTTTCCAAGAAAGAAATTTCAGGGAACAAGAAACAGCTGGCTCGAAGCGGGGAAGAATCAAGGATGTCAGCACTAAATTTAGATCCCACTGAGGAGGAGGATTCCTGATTGGAGGCTTTAGTAGGAAAATTCCTTTCAAGAAGGCCCTGCAGAGCCTATGGGACATAATATTGTGATCTGCGACCCCGACATGAAAGTTGGAGATAGCAGCCAATTGAACTCTGACTGTGGAAGAAGAGGAGCCTGCATGAAAAATCTCTGCTAAGAAGTCCAGGACTGCCTGAACAGGGGCAGTGAAAGGATCAATATTCTTGGCCTTAGCCCAATAAGAGAAACGTTTCCATTTGCTTGTATAAATCCTCCTGGTAGAGGATTTTAAAGAAGCTACTATGATGTCTCTAACTGGGTTAGAGATAAAAGGAAGCCTGGCTAAGGAAGGAAGTGGAGCAACCATGCTGTGAGGTTGAGAGAAGGGATAGACCGGTGCAGCTGACCGGATTGGTGAATCAGAAGATCTGGCACTGGGTCCAGATGCAACGGCTGCACCAAAAGGTGACGATGGAGGAACGGAACCAAACTTGTCGAGGCCAGTAAGGGCAATGAGAATCAATTTGTCTCTCAAAGCGGTAGCTTTCTGGATAACTTGAGGGATCAGAGGAAATGGAGGAAGGCATAAAGAAGTCCCTGGGGCCAATCCTGGGTCAGAGCATCTCTGGGGGGATGGCCTGGAAGAGGGAAGAGAGAGAAGAAGTCTGGGCATTTGCTGTTTTGGGGAGTAGCAAAAAGATCGCAACATGGACGACCCCATTCCAGAAAAATCTCTTCCGCTATAGATTGCTTGAGAGACCACTCGTGAGGCATGAGAATAGCTCTGCTCAATCTGTCCGCTACAATGTTGGTTTTCCCAGGGATATGCGTTGCTACCAGAAACCGATGAGAGGAGATCGCCCATTGCCATAGTCTGAGAGCTTCTCGACACAAGGGGTAGGACTTGGTTCCGCCCTGTTTGTTGATATACCAAACTACAGACATGTTGTCTGTGTGGACTGCAATTGTCCCTACGGGAAGAAAGTCGTTGAGGGCTTGCAACGTTAAAAGCACTGCTCTCATCTCCAGGACATTTATGTGCAGGTGGTACTCGAACGGCTGCCACGTCCCATGAACCATCCTGCCCTGATAATGACCCCCCCACCCGATCAGGGAGGCATCCGTGGTGACAGTGGCTATCGGGGATGGGGGTACAAAGTGTCTGCCTTGGTGAACCTGAGGAGATGTGATCCACCAAGCAAGATGATCTTTGCAAGTCTGTGTCACCAGAATCTGGTGACGCATTGGAAGTTGTTGGTACGACCACTGTGTGAACAGCATCCACTGAAGAAGGCGCATGTAGAAGCGAGCCAGGGGAAAAAGAGTAAGGGCCGCAGCCATGAGGCCTAATACCTTTAGAACCATTCTGGCCTGTACTTTCTTGTTGGCTAGAATGATCCTGACATGACTTTGAATGTCTGAAACTCTTTGATCTGTAAGGGTAGCTGACATCCGAACAGTGTTTAAGTTTGCGCCTATGAAAGTAATAGACTGGCAGGGCGATAAGGATGATTTTTCGAAGTTTATCGAGATGCCCAAAAGAGTACAAAGCTTTATTGTGTAATCCCTGGCTTGAATAAGCTGATGCCTGGTGGTGGCTGAAAGGAGCCAGTCGTCGAGATACGGAAACACCTGGAATCCTTGACGTCTCAGGTGAGCCGTGACCACTGCCATGCATTTGGTGAACACTCTGGGGGCTGTAGTGAGACCAAAGGGCAGGGCTCTGAACTGGAAATGACTGGACCCCAGCCGAAGCGGAGAAATCTCCTGGAGCGTCTGTGAATTTTGATGTGATAGTACGCATCCTGAAGATCTATTGAGCACATCCAGTTGTCCTTCTGTAAGAAGGGCAGAATTGACTGAAGAGTGACCATTTCGAATCTTGTCTTCCTCACAGACTTGTTGAGTCTGCTGAGATCCAATATTGGTCTCCAGTCTCCCGTCTTTTTGGGGACCAAAAAGAACCTTGAGTAGATTCCGGTCTCTGAATGGTCTGTTGTAACTTGCTGAATGGCTCTTTTTTGCAGTAGTTTTGAGACTTCTAACTCTGCAATTTCCCTTAGACCGGGTGGTACATCTGGAAGGGAATTTGAGGGGAAAGGACTTTCCTCGAAAGGAATTATGTAACCCTTGGATATGATCGACTGTACCCATCTGTCTTGAGTGAGGGAATGCCAGGCTTCTGGGTACAGTGATAATCTTCCCCCGACTGCCTCCAAGGAGGGACAGCCGGGCAACATCTCAGGGATGCTGAAAGGGCTTGTCAGAGAGAGGCTCTCTGTTTCCCTGGTTTTTTGGACCCCCTCTGCCTCTAGAGCGGCGTCTGTTGTTGTTACCTCCTCTGCCTCTAGGGGTAAACTGACCACGTGAATCCGGCGTGACTCCTTGGGATTTGCGGAACCACATTTTGCCACCTTTCTGTCCTTTGGGGTAAGGTCTAGAAGGGTGGAAAACGGACTCCTACGGCAGAAAGAGTCTTGCCGTCCTGCTCACACCTGGTCAAAGTTTCCTTCACTTGAGGGCCAAACAAAGCTGACCCATCAAAGGGAGAATTTGTGAAGGACGCCTTAAAGGGATCTGCAAAGTCACATAGCCGCATCCAGGCTTGGAGTCTAAGAGCCACACCTGTACCTGCGGCCCTACTCGCTCCATCAGCAGCATATGATATTAGCCGCATGGAGGAGTTTGCAATGGAATTAAGGGTTCCTAGCTGCGAAGCAATTTTTTCCTGAGCTCCTGCAGCTGTAGGATCCTGAACAACATCACCTAGCTCCTTTAGGATATCCCTTTGGAGTCTGGTGAAGTGACATAGGTAATTCAGCGAACGCATAGCAAAGGTCGCTGAGGAAAACATCCGCTTACTGTACCTATCCATGGTCCTAGAGTCCTTATTAGGAGGATGGACGGGTACAGAAGGATCTGCAAGTTCCTTCTTGGTGGCAGCAGCCACCACCATGGCATCAGCGGGGACACCCTTAGTGAGGAATTGCTTATCACACGGGCAGTGATAAATTTTGAAGGCCTCCTAGGGACTGGCTCTACAGAGTCAGGAGCAGCCCACGCCTTCGGGCAATAACCTGCATAAGGGGTCGAAAGGCGGAGACACCCAGGAGGTGGAGGGCCGAGATCCAAACGCCTCTAGGTATACTGACTCATCCTCAGAGGGATTGTTGGTGGGCCAGTTTCCCCTCTGTCTAAGGAGTTCTAGGATGTCTGAGAAGGAGACATCCTCAGAGGGGATCTTGGGGATCCCTCTGACTCATCAAAGTCAGTATCTGAAGTGATAGACTCGGGAGTCTACATGTTTCCTCTTACAAGTCCTCTTCCTAGGCGGATCTCCCGAAACATCAGGAGAATCCTCGGAAGAGGGGAAATTCCCAATGGGGAAACCTGAGGCGGAGGATCTCTGGGTCCTGTAGCAAGAGAAGTGGCAGAGATGTCAACAGGCACTATAGAGGGAGGAGCTAAGGGAACAGACTGCTGGCTGATACCAGTGGCCAGCACACTCTTCATCACCTCGAATGCTCCCCTCCCAGGCAGGTCCGAGAGAACCCGTTCCGAAGAGCTAGGAACTCCAGGGACCACCGAAAGGGAAGTCTCCGAGGCAGATGTCGGAGCCGAGCTCACCAAGGCCGAGGCTCCAAGGGGAAGAGCGGGCTCGGACAAGGGTCCGATGCCACTCACCCCCTCGGAGGAGACCATGGAAGCCCGGCCACCGAATCCCTCTAAGGAAGGTCTCGAAGAGGAGATAAGAGTAGAGGCTGAAGGAACAGCAGGGGGTATCTGTCCTTCAGCCGTAGCAGTAACCATTCCCGAAGACTCCATCTCCAAGCTCTGGGGTAGAGTTGAAGGAGGAACTGCAACGGGGTGTGGACCAATAGTCGTCTGTTGAGACGGACTATGTAACATTTGGGCCAGTGCCTGTGACTTAAGTAATCTACTGACCACTCTCTCTAAGTCATGGTCAGAAAGCCTGGATGACCTTGAAGATCGGCTCCGATGGCTCCGTTCCGAGAGGAGAGGTGAAGCCGGGCGAAGTATCGGCTCCAAGGAAGGAGACCTCGACCTCTTCCTCGAAGGAGCCATCAGAACCGATGAAACTATTGAACCTGTCGGGCCGACAACTTATCGGAGCCGACAGGTAGCCTCGATGCATCGGCTCCAGCGAGCCGATACAGCCACAAAGTAACGGTGTCGGAGCCGATCGGGCCGACACCGATGCCTGGGCCACATGGTGGTCGGAACCGCTCGGAGCCGACACGAAGTGGTCGATGCAGAATCGGCACCGATAGCCATCGGTGGTTAAGCCAGAATCGGCTCCAGCGAGCCGATCTCGACTCAGAACGAAGTCGGGCGAGGCCGCAGGCTTTGACACAGAAGCCTGGGCCTTGGAAGACTTGGCAGTCTTGGATGGAGCCGACTTAGCCGGAGTGCCCTCCGGCTTAAGAAGGCCCCTGAGAATTAACTTATTTCTTCTTTCCTGCAGGACTCTCTGGCTGAAAGAATGACATATAGCACAGGAGTCCTGCAGGTGAAGAGGCCCCAGGCAATACAGGCAAGAAGTGTGACCGTCTGTCAGAGACATCTTCTGACAGCACGAGTCACACTTCTTAAAGCCTGAGACCCTTTCTTTTGACATGGTGTAACACAACACACACACACCAGTCAAAGAATTTAAATTAAATATACCAAAAAGGTATAACTAGAAACACACACACACACCCTAACGGGGGGGGATGGGATGGGTAAAGTTTGACTAAAAAAATAAGAAGAGACAGGGAATTTTCTGTCAGAAAATGTTTAAAACTAAATTAAAACTAATAATAAAGGGTTTTTGTTAAAGGGGCTAAAATAGCAAAGTAGCAAATCACTTACCAGGAGCTGGTAAAAGGAGGACCTCATCAGCGAAGCGGCAAACGAGATCTGGGTACTTACCGCCTTGCATCATGGGATATGGGGCTGCCTCGAGCTGGTAAAAGTGACTCTCGAGCTTAGCAAGTGCCGAGTCGGAGCCGAGGATCGGCTCCGAACCCATCAAGCAAGAATGAAGGCGAGATTGACAACTTAACATTAATTAGTTAAAAAAACTTTGCAGGGCCGATATTGTTGTATAACCGACTTCAAAGGACTGATGTATTCCTCCACCTGGAGTGCTTTCTGCCTAGAGTAATAAAATACTTCTTAAGAGTGGAAGGCACTGCAAAGGTTGTCCACATTCAGAACTTAAAAAAAACTGACACATCTGTTCAGGAGTGACAGAAAATGAAAACTTAAATTTATGTTCTAGCTATGTTATTATAACGGAAGAATACCTAACAACCACAAATTCCTGACTTTTACCTGTCTTGGTCTTATACGCACTTATTCCTTTTATACGACAAAGCAATGCTTATACACTACCTAAGGTAATAAATGCTGAAAACCAGTAAGTAAAGTTAGGTAGTAACACATTTACCTTATTATTGCTTTGTACTTGTTGACACGCCAGTTCTGAATAGAAATAGCTCATTTTCACTCGTAGTCTAGAGAAAAAAAATCTACAAAAATAACATAGCAGTTGAAATAGAAAGACCTGATTTGCTGCTAAAAATTATATCTATATAAATAAAAAAAATGGGAAGAAGATGGAGCCAAGACTGGGCAGCATGAAACGAGAAGGACAGAGTAGGAAAAATGAGAGAGACAGACAGACAGAAGAATGGGTGATGTACCAGCGATATTTAAGGCTGGGACTCACTTTTTGCTTGGGCAGCTAGTGTTGTTATACCTCCCCTGATGTCACATATACAGTGGTGATGTTACTGCCCACTTAAAGAGTCACTAACAACTACTGTAGTTCATGTAACACTATAATTTACCAATGAGGTTTATGTGGTAGTTGATGCACTTAATTTTCAGATTTCAGAATATGACTGTCTGGATAGATTGTGCTATACAGTCCAATAACTTCAATAAAAATGTTTTATGTAACCACAAAAAAAAATGAATAAGACTGCAAAACGAGACAACAAACATGAACGATTCTCATTGCAAACAGTTATTTGTAACCACAAAGATTTCTATGCTCTAATTTTCCATTCACCAAAAGGAATAAAAAAGACACAGAAGCACAGCAACTTCAATTTTTTCACATAGCATAGTGATAATGAATGGAATACAGTATGAAGCGTCCTGCTCTCTGTTTTTTTTTTTTTTTTTTGGCTACTGGCTCTCTTTCTTGGTATTCACGTATGCATTCCAGTAATGCAAAAAAAGTACTTAGTTCACCCTTGGCATACGTGTTCTGCCAAGTGAACTCAGCACGGTAGGATGGAACCATCTCTACAAGAGTTCCATTCAGCGAGTTAAAAGCACTTCTTATCCCTAGGACAGTAAGCTTCAACTGCATTAGAATTAGCCCAGTCTAGGCAAGAAATGGTTCACAGTCAGGAGATGGAAGTTCATTCTCTCTCTGTCCTGAATGCCACAATAGACTACCCACCCACTCATCAGTAGTTATTGTATTGCCTGGCAAAACATACTTTTTGATAATGGGGAGTAGTGTTCCAGCATATTGTTGAGACACAAAAGTTACAAAGCTGTTCCTGGTGGTGCAGGGGTATATGCCAAGTACCCACCTGTATGCCAGTCCAAGATTTCTTCCTTTGTTGTACTTTGCTGCTGTGAAAACAGAGTCATCCACCTGAACCACTTGCACTAGACTCCCTAACTGGATTAGACCCTACAGTATCTTTCAGTTGCAAATGTCACTCATAAACTGATACCACTCCACAGCTGAAGGACCTGACAGGCTCAGTAGTCTTGCTGTCTGTGTCACAGGGGTCTGATTAACCCAGAGAAAAAAAATCAGCCTTATCAGTTTTGGCAGCAGAATTCAGCAACGATGAAAGTAAGTGTCCTGCAGGAGCCCTGCATCACTATGGCAAGCCTTTCTTGCACACTGCCATGCTGCAGACTCACATTTAGGCCATGACTGTTTGTTGGGGGATGTCTAATGCAGATTCTGTCAGTCTGAATTAGCTGCTTACACTGAAAAAATTATATTTCTGTGACTGGAGCACTGACAATTGCTGTAATCCTTTCCTTAGGGTATGTGTTGTAACAGTCTCTTGTGGCAATCTCCCAGGGAAGTGTTAAAGAAATGCTGGTGAAACCTCAGAATTCTTCCTATGTGGCAGGGAAAGAATCCCTTTGTTTACCTAGAAGACATTAATGATGACTTTTACAGTGTGAAGTACTGTGGTTAAGTACTGATTTGAACATTTGCAAGTACCTATTCAGTACACCTAACATTTACGCTAAGAGCTATTAAGTAAATAACTTGGTGAATAAAATGTAATAATTTTTTTCATGCTGAAATAAATTACTAAATAATTGTTATGACATTAAGGAGATAACATTTAAAATTAAGTTTTTCTTTGCTGAATAATTGTTGGGCATTACAGAGATTTTACTGCTGACATTTGCGTAAACAGTTAAGATCACCAGCTACTGCTGTTGCAATTGTCAGTGCAACATAAGCGCAGTCAATAAATTGTACCTCATCCACTGCCTGCAAGACCTGAGAAAGGTGACTCCTAGTCTTAAATATTGTTTATGTACCCAATGTCTTAGGCAGTGGTTTGGATCAGGGAATGATCTGCAGGAGAATGGGAGAAATTCAGGGAAGAATAAATATCTCAACAGCTTTCTCAACCATACCCTAAATGTCCATCTTTCCCTTGATGAAACTAGAAGGAAAATAAACTATTTGTTATTCTGGGCACAAAAAAATCTCTCTTTTTCTCTCATATGTTGTAAGGGATGCCTGAGGAAATGATATTCTGTTTGTTCAGATAGAATATGACCTTCCACAATTGCTGCTGCTTCCAATAAAACACTAAATTTTTTCCAGACAGTTCAAGTGAAATATGTAGCTTCATTCCTCTCTTCCCTAGACATGAGCGTCACTGCCTAATAATTATTAAAACAAAATGTCTCCCATTCAGACTAATAGCTGACCTTTTACTGTGCTGTCAGATATGTAAACTATTACACTGGCACTTTCTCTCCTTTAGCTTCTAAATATACCTTGAAAATCCTCTTCTATTACCTAAGAAAACAAAATCACTATGGTCCCTTTGCAGATTCTCCAAACTAGGCTTCAATGCACAGATCACACATTCTTAATTCTGAGGTCTGAGCTCTGAGAATCATTTCCCCTTCATCTCAAAGACATTAATTCCTGCAAAAAAGTCAGATCCCAACAAAGAACCCAACTAATTGCAACTGCCTCACTCATAGTCACATAACCTAACATCAACCTTCTATCTCCCTTCTTTTTGACTTCTATCATTCTCCCTATTCATTAACATTTGAATTTTAATTTGAGTGAATTCCGGAATGGCCGCACATTGAGTAACAGCGTAATTCTAGATCTCCCAGTGTGAAAACAGAAACTTAGCAGAGAAAGCTAGTGGATTTATACTTCTGAGTAAATTTCAGTAACTGTCTAGTAAGTGCAGTGGCTGGATACAAGGAACACATAAATACACAGGACTTGAAAGAAAATCAGCTTCAAAAAGTGAGGAAAAACACTGACTGTGAAAACTACTGCAACTGTTCAGCAAAAAGCACTGCAAGCTCCAGACATGACTTTCAGTAACCTAGAGGAAAGTATAAGACAACTGCACATAGACCTTCTTAAAATAAATGAAAGTCTGGAAAAATTGGAAGAAGCTTTAAACAGATATTCAAATGAGGTGATAAAACTGCAAACTCAGAGGTCAAAATGAAGAAAAGGCTGGCTGAATATGAGACTGTAGAAGAAGAGCTGTTTCAAAAAAAAACAAAAAAACAATAGAATTATAGAATAGAGCACACAGGGAAAACCTGAGATTTTCTTCTGTACCAGAGAAGTTGGAAGGAATAGACTATACTAATTTTATGAAAGAACAAATAAGTGACTGGACTGGTATTCAACAGCAGGAGTTGTTAATTGAAAGGGCACATCTTGCATGTGCTCTAAACCTGGCTATGAGAAAGCAACCTAGACCTTTAATAGTAAAGATGCAGTCAGAGTTGATTCTGACAAAACAGTTACAGAAGGACAAAGTACTAACAGTGTGAGACAGCAGAATGTTTGTGGAGAAAGGATAGGAGGGTGGCCTAATAGTTAAGGTGTTTGCCTTACAAACACAAGGTGCAGGGTTTGAGTCTCAAAAGGGATAACTGGCTAGGCTTAAAATGACTTGCAAGAGCAGTTAGCCTAGTACTAATCTATGAATCTATGAACCGAAAGATTACTCCTTGTACACTGGGCAAAAGAGGAGTAAATTTATACCACTATTTAGGAAATGTCAAGAAGCAGGCATGAGATTCAAGCTGCTATACCCAGCTATCTTCAAAATATTCTTCCCTGGAGGGACAAAATCATTTTTGATGAAGTACATGCTAAGGAGGAAATACAAAAGTTTCTCCAACAAAAAGTGATCTGTGAAACAGGAGATTCTGCTTCTTTGTCTTCTGGTAATAAAGACTTGTGCCATTGAAATATTTTCCAATGTTTCAATGAAAATGTTTGAGAGAAGGAAAACACACAAGAGTTGGCTAGAAGAGCTGTGAGTACATTGGAAATTAAGCAGAAACAGGAAATGGGAGAGGGAGATGAACGAGAATAAAACCAGTAACTTGGAAACTGAGAAATGTGGGATTACAAAGTAATAATTATATCTGTATATGACAGAACAATAAAATCTGGAAATATTGAACTTGTTTGGACCTCATTAAACTTGTAGGAGACTGTAAAGCAAATGCCCTACTTCATGTCATTAATGTTCAGAAAAATACTTAGGAAAGGGGAAGAGAGGGAGAAAGTTAACTGTAAGTAAAACAATTTTTTTCTTAATGGTACTATTTTTATGGTGCATGATTTTCTTTGCATGCTATAAAGTATTTTTTAAGTGTATTGGAGATACTAATGTAAACAGGTGCTCCTATTTTTTTCTTTCTTTCTTTATATATTTTTTTTATTAACATTTGTTAACTGGGAAAATCCACTGGGTTAGAAACCCATTTTCAGTGGATGCCCAGGGAGAAAAGCTCCACAAATATGACATAAACAAGAGAATATACAGGGCTAAGAATTATAACAAAGTAAGCTAAGAATAAGTTAATTTGTAAAACAATATATAGTTAGTAGGTTAATCCAAGCATATAGTTGATAAGTTAATACAAGCATGATAAAAGTAATACATAATAACAGTACTGTATACAATGTATATGGTACATTCATAGAGATGAGAAATTGGGTGAAAGGAGGAAAAGATGAAGTAGACGAGGTGGGTAGCTTAGTGTGTAAGTTAAGAAGAGACAAGGAGGTGGGGGAATGGGGTGAAAAAAGGATTATAGAGATGAAAACGGTATCAATGAATGTAAGATGAATAGGATAAAGCTAGGATAAGGATCAAAAGAAATAAGAATTGTAGGTATATTTATGTAGCCTAAAGTTTTTGGTACAAGGACAGATATTATTGCTAAGATAGAATTTCTTTAGCGATATTTTGAATGCCTTTAATGAGTCTAAACGGGTGATTTCTGGAGGAATATCCCTTCTTCTCTCTTTCTGCCTGTTCAGTTTTAAGAAATGTAGGCAGTGCAATGTAAAAAAAAAAAGAAAGAAGAAAGAAAAGTCTGGTTAAAAGAGCATGACAAAAAAAATGAGTGTGCTGTTTCTTACTCCTGCATAGGGGAATGACTTGATTAAGTCCCTCAGCTTGCTCTAGTAACATGTTTTAAAAGAAAGCAAGTAAATAAAAAAGAAGAATAGCTGGGTAACTACAGCAGAGCTAGTAAGGGAGATGGCTAGAAAGGTGCTAGGTGTGAGATCTGGAAATAGGAAGGACAAGGAGACCTGGTGGTGGAATGGGGAAGTACAGGAGAGTATACAGAGAAAGAGGTTGGCAAAGAAGAAGTGGGATTGTCAGAAAGATGAAGAAAGTAGACAAGATTATGAGAAGATGAGGTGCATGGCAAAGAGAGAGGTGGTGAAGGGTAAGGATAAGGCATATGAAGAGTTGTATGAAAGGTTGGACACTAAGGAGGAAGAAAAGAACCTGTGCCGATTGGCTAGACAGAGGGACCGAGCTAGTAAAGATGTGCAGCAGATAAGGGTGATAAAGGATAATGAGAGAAACTTACTCACAAGTGAGGAGAGTGTGTTGAGCAGATGGAAAGAGTACTTTGAGGGACTGATGAATGAAGAGAATGAGAGGGAAAGAAGGTTGGATGATGTGCGGATAGTGAATCATGAAGTGCAGTGGAATAGCAAGGAGGAAGTAAGGATAGCTATAAAGAGGATGAAGAATGGAAAGGCTGTTGGTCCAGATGACATAACTATGGAAGCATGGAGGTGTTTAGGTGAAATGGCAGTGGAGTTTTTAACTAGATTGTTTAATGAAATCTTGGAAAGTGAGAGGATCCCTGAGGAATGGAGAAAAAGTGTTTTGGTACCAATTTATAAGAATAAGGGTGATGTGCAGTGCTGTGGTAACTACAGAGGGATTAAATTGATCAGTCACAGCACAAAGTTATGGTAAAGAGTAGTGGAA
The DNA here is from genome assembly GCF_019279795.1 of Protopterus annectens. Taxonomy (NCBI): domain Eukaryota; kingdom Metazoa; phylum Chordata; order Ceratodontiformes; family Protopteridae; genus Protopterus; species Protopterus annectens. The sequence goes on along the minus strand of NC_056733.1, from coordinate 783,648,030 downwards.
GATAGGTTAACAAGGGAGGTGATGATTAGTGATCAGCATATGGTTTCATGCCAGGAAAAAGCACTACAGATGCAATATTTGCTCTGAAAGTGTTGATGGAGAAGTACAGAGAAGGTCAGAAGGAGTTGCATTGTGTCTTTGTGGACTTATAGAAAGCATATGACAGGGTGCCTAGAGAGGAGTTGTGGTACCGTATGAGTAAGTTGGGAGTGTCAGAGAAGTATGTAAGAGGGGTACAGGATATGTACGAGGGTAGTGTGATAGAGGTGAGGTCTGCAGTGGGAGTGACGGATGCATTTAAGGTGGAGGTGGGATTACATCAAGGATCATCTCTGAGCCCTTTCTTATTTGCAATGGTGCTGGACAGGTTGACAGACGAGATCAGACAGGTGTCCCCGTGGACTATGATGTTTGCAGATGACATTGTGATCTGTAGTGAGAGTAGGGGTACAGGTGGAGGAGACCTTGGAGAGGTGGAGATATGCTTTACAGAAAAGAGGAATGAAGGTCAGCAGGACTAAGACAGAATATATGTGTGTGAATGAGAGGGAGGATAGAGGAATGATTAGGATGCAGGGAGTAGAAGTGGCGAAGGTGGATGAGTTTAAATACTTGGGATCAACAGTTCAGAGTAATGGTGAGTGTGGAAGAGAGGCAAAGAGGAGAGTACAGGCAGGATGGAGTGGGTGGAGAAGAGTGTCAGGAGAGATTTGTGACAGATGAGTACCAGTAAGAGTGAAAGGGAAGGTCTACAAGAGGGTAGTGAGACCAGCTATGCTATATGGGTTGGAGACAGTGGCACTGACAAAAAGGCAGGAGTCAGAGCTGGACGTGGCAGAGTTAAAGATGTTAAGATTTTCAGTGGGTGTGACGAGGGTGGACAGGATTAGGAATAAGTATATTAGAGGGTCAGCCCAAGTTGGAAGGTTTGGAGAGAAAGCCAGAGAGGCAAGATTACATTGGTTTGGACATGTGCTGAGGAGGAATGCAGAGTATATTGGGAAAAGGATGCTATGGATGAAGCTGCCAGGTAACAGGAAAAGATGAAGGCCTAAGATAAGGTTTATGGATGTGGTGAGAGAGGACATGCAGGTGGTTGGTGTGACAGAGTAAGATGCAGAGGATAGGAAGAAATGGAAACAGATGATCCGCTGTGGCGACCCCTAACAGGAGCAGCCGAAAGAAGAAGAAGAAGATTGAATATTCCAAGGCAGTGATGGAGAACCTTTGACATGCGTGTCAAAGGTGACACGTCACAAGTTTTGGGTGACATGCCAGTGATCACCAACACCCGAGTTACCAAAGACACTCCTTTTGCATTCATTGCTCATGTGAAGTGCACTGACTTTTTTGTGTCAGGAGCTTTTGACATGCCAAACCCAAAAGGTTCACCATCACTGTTCAAAGGCTTTTTTCTAGCAAATAAATACATGTTTAGTAGCAATTTTGTATGAGGTCCTCATGTTTCCAGAAGACAATCTGATAAACAAAATTGGCTAGGAGATAATGTTCTCTGAAAGCATTCAAGTGTTTAGTCAGTCAGGAGAGCTATAAAGATAAGACAAAACCAGACAGCACTTAGTAGAAGCAAGGGCTGCACTATGCATTTTTGCATGGATAAACTTTCTTTTAGGGTAACTCAAGTCTATCAGTGTAGCTGTCAGTTTGGAATATTTGTTCCTGTTATCAGGGTAAAACTTCAATATTTGAAGATGTACATAGTTTTGTACGTTATTATTAAGTTAATATGTTTTGGCTGGTATTGGGTGTATACTTTTTGAGAGCTTTCAATAAAACAAAAAGTTTTGTAAGATGTGGTATAGGCTAAAATGGATATGACAAGAAACTACTATATTGGGGGTGTATTTTTTGAGGGTTTTCAATAAAACAAAAAGTTTTTTAAGATGTGACGTAAGCTCAAATGGATATGACAAGAAACAACTGTATAAAAGATCTGCCAAACTGTGTGCATGTAACACAAAAGCTGGAACTAGACATTTAACAAAAAAGCTGTTATACATAAAAGGTGGGAATAATACATTTTTAATACAATAATGTTTCTGTAATGTCTTTAAATGTCAATGGCTTCACAATAAATACAAAAAAGAAAGAGTAGTGAACTATATTAAAATGCAGAGTACAAATAGGTGTGGTACAGGAAACACACTTGGAAAGAACTGAACATGTGAATTTGATAAAGAAAGGTTTTCAGGATGGTTATTCAGTGGAATACCTGGGATAAAGGAAAACGTACTTGCAAGAGGAGCTCCAATAGTGATAGAGGAAGATTAAAAATGGCAAAAATGGTAGATTTGTACTACTAATGGGCCACTGGCAATGGAGGAGGATTACACTGGCATGCATTTATATTACACCTAAAACTGCTATAATGGAGCTTAAGAAAATTCTAGGCGAAACCACCAGCTTTCAGTAAGGAATATTACTTATAGGTATTTGATTTGCAACAGTGAAGATGTGTCTGGGGGGCCCAGAAAGGGAAATATAACAAAGGAAGGGTAGGTTTTGAAGAAATTTATGAAAGTATTTGGCATGGAAGATGTGAATTCAGTATTAGCAGTTTAGAGTGAATTTGCATATTATTCCCTAGGATACAAAACTGGTCTAGGCTAGACAGAATTTACATTTCACAGGAACATGTGCATTTAATTGAATATCTTGATATATACCCAATAACTATTTCAGCTCATGCACCAATAATAACTAAAATAAAAACACAGGGTAATGAAATAAAAATGAGACACTGGCACTTGCTCACCCATCCATTGAAGAGAGAGGAATTTAAGGAATGGATAGTGGAACTTATTCAGGAGCTATTGGAGAAGATAGAAATTTCTTCTGAAAATATAGCCAGGAAGTGGAATAAAATTAAGGTGAAATTTAAAAATAGGGTGGAAATAAAAGAAAGAGAGATATGGTTAAGATGTAACAATAATTATTTAGAAAGACTGACAAGTGTTAAAAGTATTGCAAAAAACTGTAGAATGCTAAACAGAAAATAAGGGATTGCCTTGATAATATGCATGAGTTTAGGAAGATTGCTGTTAAACAACTGCTTTTTGATAACTCTAGAGCACAAAAACTTTTAGCACAACGACTCAGGCAACAGAAAGTAGAAAGAGCTGTCACCAAGCTTAGGAAGCCTATAATAAGAAAGATAACACGAGATCCTGTAGAAGTATTATACATATTTCAGAAATTCTATGGAAGTCTATATAAAGCAGAGAAACAGTGAAATGAAGAAAGGGTACAAATGAAAATGTTTATGGGAGAATTAAATATGCAAAGGTTAGAGTTAGATGAGGCTCAATTACTAACAGGATAGAAGATGAGATAAAAATGGTGATTTTTAAACAATTTTCGGGAAAGCCCACAGGCATAGACAGTATTCCTGCAGAAGTCTGGAAGTTATGAGGGAAAAAACTGATAAAGATCTGGAAGGTTTTGTTTAACAGTATTTTAAGAGGACAAGTACCAACATCCTGGAAGAAGGCGATTGTAGCTGTTATACCTAAAGAGGGTACAGATCCATCAGATCCAGCTTCATACAGACCCATTTCAATACTAAATCATGATTATAAAGTATTTATGTCTATAATGGCTGAAAAAATGGCAAACATGATGCCAACAGTGATAGATATGGATCAATGTGGTTTTGTGGAGGGGAGGCAAACATTTGACATTAACAGAACATTGATGATCCAGAGGGGAAACTGAAAGTAAGAAAATACCACTGTATTTGTTGGGTCTTGATGCAGAGAAAGCATTTGACAGAGTAAACTGGGACTTTATGAGCAGGGCATTGGAAATGTTTGCATTCCCTGATAAAATAATAAGGTTAATTAGGAGGATAGAGGCGAAAATTAAAGTGAGTGAGCTCCTCTCTGATAATTGTTGCTTGAGCAGAGGAACCAGGCAGGGGTATTCTCTTTTCCCTTTGTTATTTGCATTATATTTAGAGCCACTGGCAAAGAAAATAAGGGATTCAGAAATTCAAGGATATATTTCGTATGGAAATCAAGAAAAGCTGACTCTATTTCTAGATGATATTATTTAATAACTGATAAAACCAGAAAAGGACATTGCAATGTTGTGGAACATTTTGAGACAGTTTCAAATCTTTTTGGGATACAAAATTAATGAAGCTAAACCAAAGGTAATAACAGTAAATTATGTAGCCACACACAAATTGGTTCAGCAATATCCATATTTATGTAGACATTACAGAAATTAAGTATTTATAAGTATGGATTAAAATTATTTCAGTGTGACAGCTATGGATATGTGGGAAGAGACTAAACAAAAGATAATACAAAACTGAGAAACTGGAAGCTCTGTCATATGGATATGGATAATAAGATACAAACAGTTAAAATGTTTTTAGTCCCTTTAGTCTTATACAAAGGTCAGACATATTTTCATCAACAAGAGGAAAAGTTGTGGGCAGCAATTAATAAAGAGCTGAAGGATTTTATCTGGGAGGGAAAGATGGCAAGAGGCAAATAGGATAAGTTGATTCTTCCAATATAACAAGGCGGATTGTGATTACCTAATTTGAAGGGGTATTTCAGAGCTGCAATGTTAAGGCTCCTATACATAACACAAGCAGAAACTTATTAATTTAAAGTGGAAAGGGATGATGAAACAGTTGGAAGCTGAAGAAACAAGGAGAGACTGGAATTTTGGATGCAGATTTTTAAGGAGAATAACAATCATATGAAATATTATATTCATAAAGTAACAGAAAGTATTCTAAGAATTAAGCCAACACGGGAATGGAGAAAGGAGAGTCTGACAATAGGGAATACTACAATGCAAGATACAGACAATAGACAAGAGTAGGATGAAATTTATTGGCGAAAACTGGCAAAGGAACCAAGATATTGGGAGCAATTAATTAGAGAGGGAAAGGTAATAGAATGGGAAGAGGCCAAGAATTTATTTGGACTGTGGGTTAGAGATTGCTTTCCCCATCAAGGATTGCTATTAGAGTATATGCAAAGAGAAAGAAATAGGTGGGTCCTAAACAAACGACGAACACTGGTAGAGTTTTTAGTAGAATCAAGAGCAGAAGCCGCTGTTAAAAAAGGAATAATCAGTACAGAATATAAAATACTGCATGATAACTATAAGAATCAATCAGAGGAAGTTAGAAAGGATTGGGAAGAGAGACTGGATAAGCAGTTCACAAAGAAACAACTGGAGGATATATGTTTGCCTCCTAAATATGTAACAAAATCTAAACCTATTTAGGATTTTTGTTTGGAAATGTTCACATAGATATTTTTATACCCCAAGTAGACTTCAGAGAATTTTTCCTCAGGTGGACAGCAAATGTTGGAGGTGTGATGGGAAGAAAGAGGTAAATGGGAACATATTTTCTGGGAGTGCAATGAGCTGGCAGACTTTAAATATTTCCCGCAGACCACTCTATCAGAGATACTAGGTGAGCAAATTAATACAATAAATGATTTTTCTGAGTTATGATATAGAATTGGAATTGCCTAGACATAGTAAGGTTTTGATGAGTCTAATTATGGTGGCTGCCAAAAAAAAGCAGTTACTGGAAAATGGAAATCAAAATGCTTTCGTGTTAGGACATGAATAAACGAGTATTCATGGGTTCTGTTCAAATAGCTTTATTTCATACAAACACATCACTATAGAGGCTTACTGACAAAGACTTATATAGAAACTAACAACTGTGATCATGCATGCTTACTCTCTGGCTGCTTCTACAAAATGGCACTAGGGATTGCATGTGTCTGGAATTTATAAGTGCATGTACAGTCTCGTATGCTTCTTAAAGATAAAGCACACACACTTCATACTCTAATCTACATCCTCTCTTTGAGAAATAGATCATGCAATTTTTCGTGAGATTATTTGGCATGCAGAAGTCACAGGTAATCTATAAACATGCATTATACAATACTAAATACATAAATATATACAATGAAGTCCACGTTGCTATCTATTCACACTAGGCTTAGAAACTCATCCATATCGTGTGACATAAAACTGGGAATTAGATTTAGCAACTGGGACAGTGTCTGCAAAATGGTTGACTTGTGGAATGTTCAAATCACTTTCTGGAACAGAATCAGACTTTTGAACACATTCTGATCTAGAAACACTGTCTGACTCATTCTTTGATTTAAAGTTTGCATCACAGATACAATGTTGTGACTGCAATGACACTGATTCTGCTACAAGAAGAAGATGTCTGCAATTCCTTCTATACTTCACAGCCTTGGAGTCTACCAAATAGGATCTTGGTTTGGCACAAATGCCTGTAATCTGTCCTATTCGATCAAAACCTTTTGTTGTTTGAATTCGTACCGTCTCTCCTTCCCTCAACAAACAATGTAGTCTGCTCGATCTGTCATAACTAGATTTTTGGGATTCCTATCAGTTTGTCGAAACTTCAGCAGTTCAAACACCATATGTTCGAACTGTGAAGTTCGAAAACTGATTATCGCGAAGCTGCGGAACATCGAATTCTTTCCCCGGGAAAGAATTTGGTGGGCCGTTTCTGTGGCTTCATGATTTTCAGCACTGTGGTGGAAAGTTACGTGTCGGGTTCAGGTAAGTGTGCGTTTGTGTGGACGATAGGGCTAGGGCGCGGGTTAGGTGAGTTAGGGTTAGGGCACAGGTGAGGTGGGTGTGCGATAGTGACAGACCTTAGGGTTAGGGCGGGATAGGTGAGTTAGGGTTAGGGCACGGGTGAAGTGGGTGTGCATAAGTGACAGACTTTAGGGTTAGGGCAGGATAGGTGAGTTAGTGTTATGTTGCGGGTCAGGTGAGTTTGCGATAATGACGGACCTTAGGGTTAGGGTTTGGGTTAAGGTAAATGGATAGATAGTAGTGTATGTACAGTTTAGTGTAGGGTTAGATGTAGGATTTTAAGTGTATGTGTGTGGATTGCTGTTTTTTTGGTGTACTTGTATTTTGTGTGTGTGTGTGTGTGTGTTTCTTGGAACAGCAATTTTTTTTTCCTGGGAAAAAAATTGCTGTTCTAAGCCTTCGATGGTTTTTCACTTTGAGGTTAGAAGTTTGAACATATGGTGTTCGAACTTCTGCCATTTCGTCAAAGTGATATAGACCCAGATTTCTGAATATTATGCTTCTTAAACAATTGAGCCTTGATGGTTTTATTGTTCTTAGGTTCAGGCTACAACAAACTTGAAGAAATAGGTAATGTAGTTCTAGTTTGCCAGGAAAGTGGTCTTTGAGCAGGTGAGCCAAGAATATCATCACGGGTATATTTCTGAGATTAAGTAAATGTAAGAATACATCGGTACTGTCACACTTTGACTTTTCAAGTAATTGCTTTGCACTCTGTACTGCACATTCAGCTAGACCATTGGATTGATGATATTCAGGACTACTAGTAATATGTACAAAGTCCTATTCCTTTGCAAATTTCTGAAACAACTGGCTAGTGAATTGAGTACCATTGTCAGAAAAAGGTTTGTGAGGACTACCATGAGCTGAGAAATAACATTTCACCTTAGTAATAGCAGTAGTTGAGGTTAAGTTTGGTAGTAGATCAATCTCAAACCAATTTCAATAAGAGTTTACCAAAATCATGTAGTGTTGATTGTTCTACTCAAAGATATCAGTTGCTACAGTAGACCAAGGTAGTTCAGGAATGGGAGGTAGCTGAAGGGGTTCTCTTTGCAAATGTTGTTTAGCAGTATTGCATACAGAACAAGAAGAAATAACTCTATCAATGTATTTTGATAATGAAAGCCAAAAGGCTATTTCTCTTGCTCTTCTCTTAGTGGATGAGGATCCTGGGTGACCATGATGCAAAATCTGAATATATTCTTGCTATAAGGAAGCAGGAACAACAATTTTAGGACCTTTGTAAATAATACCACCTTCCATCAACAATTCATTTCTGTAAGGAAAATACGCTTGCACCTCAGGTGATATACTAGATACACTGGATTGCTTTGATGGCCATCTGATGTTGATGTAGTGATTGAGCTTCTGTGAAACTTGATCAGTCTGAGTGTGATCTCTTAACTTATCAAGTCTAGTGGTGAAATAATTATACTCTGACATCACATCAAAGTCAAAATTTTCTGCACCAAACTGTTCTGTTGTATTTCTAGGCGATCTGGATAAGGTATCAGCCAGATAAAGCAATTTGCCTTTAGTGTAGACCAGTTTGAAATTGTACTATTGCAATTTGAGCATCATTCTTTGTAATCTTACTGGAACAGAATCCATGGGCTTCTTTAGAATAGTAACTAGAGGTTGATGATCAGTTTCAATCTGAATAGCTCAACCGTAAATATAATCATGAAACTTGAAGCATGCAATACTATAGCCAAAAGCTCTTTCTCAATTTGAGCATACTGCATCTCAGTTTGAGTTAATGTCCTAGATGCAGAGGGTCTATAGTAGAACATCAAAGTTTCAAAACTTAGAATGTTTTAATATCGACCCCTATTCAGCGAAAGCTGAAAACATCGAACATACAGAACAGCAAATTTTTTCCTAGGGAAAAAAAATTGCTGTTCCAAAACAAATACACACAACACAAGCACACCAAACAAACAACCCTACACTAAACTATACACACACCACTAGCTATCCACTTACCTTAACCCAAACCCTAACCCTAAAGTCCGTCACTATCGCACACTCACCTCATCCGCGCCCTAACCCTAACTCACCTATCCCTCCCTAACCCTCACATCCACACAATCGCACACTTACCTGACCCGCGCCCTAACCCTAACTCTCCTAACCCACCTTAACCCTCATGTCCACACAATCGCACACATACCTAACCCGCACCCTAACCCTAACTAACCTAACCCACACTCAATCGCACAATTACCTGAACCTGACCCGTAACTTTCCACCACAGTGCTGAAAATACCGAAGCAACAGACATGGACAACCAAATTCTTTCCCTAGGAAAAAATTCAGTTTTCTGTTGCTTCGATATTTTCAGCTTTCGCTGAATAGGGGTCAATATTATAACATTCGAAGTTTTGAAACTTCGATGTTCTAATATAGACCCGATGCAGAGGCTACTGATCTGCCCTCTTGAAGAATAACTGCACCTAGGCCAAAATTTGAAGCATCACAAGAAAGAATAACTAGTTTATTGACATCATAGTATCTTAACATAGGTGGGATGGCAATTTTCTGCTTAAGATCTTCAAATGCCTTCTGATGATGTTCTAACCATAACCATGCAAAAGTTTTGCATATTAGCTCCCTTCATACCTCTCAACCTGGAAACATCAAAAATCTGGACAAGGCCCATGAAAAATAGGTACAAATCTGTATGCTGATTAACATCTAATTTGCATACATAATTACATAACCCCACCCACTCCAATGGAATTGTGAGATACCAACTTTCAAATGCAAACTGAAGAACAGACAATCAAAATATGGCACCAGAGTTCCCCCTGCAGCCATTCCAATGTCCCAATACCTGACTATTTCGCCCATTTACCATAAACACTAATGTGTGCATGCATACTGCTTTGCTAATACAATGATTATTTGAATTTTATTTTTACATTTTACAGCCCAATGCACAAACACCAATAGACATCTGCTAAACAAAAACACTGTCTCACAACAAAAACAGACTTGGCATTAAAATTTCTCTGCCCTAGAAACTCACATTCATTGAAGCAGCATTGAAACCCACACCACATTCAAAGAAAATGCATTTGGCCAGTGGTGGATAAAGCTTTCCTTTGGGCTGTTTTCAAATCATTGGCCCCTTGCACACAAAACAAGAAACATACATGTTTTCTTTGATACACCTTCCTGACTTTATTAAATTATATAACTTGTATAATACAGCAGACTTGTTAGACAGAGCACATTTTACATTTATTGTTTGAACATTTTTCCAGTAAGCTGTAGGCAATGAAATAAAATGTGTGAACCAATAATGACCAATTCAGAACCTTTCCATCATAAAAGTCTACTTCCAGTGTGTCCACACACTCACACTATAAATAGAATGACAGTAGTGTAAGCCATAGGCATCTTGCACAGCTTCTTGCACTTATTTTCAATTTCAGTTTTTTTTGGGGGGGTACAAAAGGCCAAAAGCCAGGGACACATTTTAAACATTGCTTGTATAATTTTGAAAAGTTGCTAGAATAAAATGTTGTGTTACCACCATGCATTCCACTGGCAAGTCTCAAACCGAGGAGCCTGCACACTACAGTCAGAGCAACATACCACTATGCCAAATCAGCAGTTTCATGAAAAATAGGAAGACAAACTTAAATGGCAATCATTTAGTGAATTCAATTCTCACTTCTCACCATAGCTCTCAACCTCTTTGCACAAAAATCTGGACAAAGCCAATAATGGGGGGATACAAATCCAGTCCTCACTTCTCACCATAGCTATCTCAACTCTTAGCACAAAAACCTGGACAAAACCAATAATGGGGGAATACAGCCCCAAAATAGGGACCAATTTAAAATACTGATTTTATAAACTTAGAAAGTTGCTAGAATAAAAGGTATTGTGTTAATATTTATTTTATGAAGAATATGAAGTCTGAAATTCAAATGCCTGTCATTATTTAATGAATTCAATCCTGCACTGCAGTGATTTTCCACAAAAATCCTGAAAACCACAGATTTTTATGAGGAACAGTCTCAGATGAAAAGGAGTGGCAGAGGCAAGAGACAATCTTCTATCTAAATAGAATATAACCTTCCATGACAAAATATAAAAGAAATAAGTTCAAGAGTATGTAACACATAATAACAATAAACTGTCAAACATAGCCCAGACTTGACTTAACAGGTAATATTTCTCACTCCAATAGCAGTTAATGTTAATTCTTGAATATAAATAGTGCCCCTAGAGAGGGCAAACTGCCCCCTACTATGATATATAAATCACGACTGGCATACCATATATAAAGAGGAATGTTGTGTGCCAGAATACCCCATAGAATTAGAGTCTTTTGAACCCCACCACCACTTTACTAGAGCAAGTACAAGTATTCAAGTTTAGCAGCTTTGCATACCAGCAAAAAGCATCTTTCCAGAGTCTAAAACAGCCTAAAGCTATCAATACTCCCAAGGAGCCATTTCACATTATTAAAATATTTTTTGCTTTGGCAGATGGAGCAGAGAATTAAAATCCATTTTAGTGCTGAAAGAAGGAATAAAAAGATTACAGACTATGGCAAATGATGTATACAGTAAAGAAGTATACAAACTATGTTATGTCAAAGTATGCCAGTGATCTGACATTAAGATACCAATCCAAAGAAAAGAACTGATACTCCTGAATATTATTCTACATCTTCATTATTTATTAACCATTTTATTTCTTTGCGTACAGCCCATCTGGAAACAAAGCTCAACACAGCATTTTGCTCATATATATATATATATATATATATATATATATATATATATATATATATATAATAGAATATATTTATATATTATAGTTTGTTGATTTGTGTAACAAACTTCTAACTGTACCCCAAAATGCATGGACATACTTTCACTAGACACAAACTATTGCACCTTTGACTAGCATTTTAAGTATCCCTTACTCAAAACCATACAAAATTGTCAGCATATTTCATTTTTCTTAAGCCAGGCATTCTATTTCAGCTTTTTGACTTTCTACTGTTGGTTGTTTCTTTTTTACATATGCCAACAACTGCATTAAAAAAGGAGACTTTTATCCTGTGTCAGCATTAATAATCATAATACAAATTTAAATTTTTGGTAGCAATCTACCTTCTTGCAATATTGTGTATTCATTTTATGCAATTTCTCTTTTCTATGTTTCTCATGTTCAAGTTTTGTGCAAAACACTGCAGGTGTTCTTCTTGCAGGCCTCTACTGAAAAAGGGACTGTTAAAACCCAGTCAGACTTTTCTGTTAAACAAATGCAAATAAACAACAAATAAGTATTCTAAATGTTCCTAAATACAACAAGAAGTGCACATCTAACTCTGGCTACTAACATTTGGGTAACACAAATGATCACAATACCTGTGATTTTTTTAATAGACTCTCACTGTACAATAATCCTCATTCACAGGTCTCTAACCAATATATTTTGTAACCACCAGCCCCCAATCAGCTTACTCACCAGCCAGGGCGAACGTTCTCCAATCTTTTCGAGCCTTCATACCCTCTTACTAAATCCTTGCAGTCCGAGCCTTGTTCTTTTCAGCTGGTTCATTCCTTGCAGTCTGAGACTCCGAGCCTTCTAAATAAATCCTTTTTTTTTGCCGCCAGCCAGATTATTTTTAGTTAAACCCTTGCAAGCCTTATAAAATACAAGCCAAGTTCTTCTGAATAAAAATGAATCCTTACTGTTCTTTCCGGCTGGTTCATTCCCGCTCGCAAAGCATTTGAACCAGCCGGAAACCCGGAAATACATGCACCGCAAGCTTAATTCCGACAGGCTGGTAGCCCTGGTGAGCTGACGTCATCGCACACGTGATGACGTCAGCTAAAGCGCGAAAATTAAAAAATAAAATGTGACAAACATACAAAATATAGAAACAAAAATTGGAAATGAAGGGGTGCCACTCGGGAATCGTGGCACCCCATTATTTTGACCCCAAAACTCAGTAAAAACCGAGTAATTCAGGACAGTTGGGAGGTCTGGCTTCCTTAAAGGTGCTGTCAACTCACTGAAATCTTGTATAAATTTTCTTAAATAGTTGACCATGTCCAGAAAATGGTGTAAACCTTATACATTGTCTGGTGCTAACATCTCTAAACTAGCTGCTTGTGTAGTCGGATCAGGTCTCAAGCCTGTACTTGTAAACAAATGACATACGTACGTAACTTCTGGAAGTCTGAATTTGCACTTCAGAGGACTGAGCTTTAAGTTCACTTCACGTGCTCTGTCTAGAACTTTCTTGAGGTTTCTGTCATGCTCTGCTTCACCATTGCCCTCAACAAATATTTTGTCTACTATTATGGCACAAGGATAGCCTGAAAAAATGTGTTCCATTCTCCGCTGAAAAACTTCACTGGCAGAATTTATTCCAAACAGCATCCTTAGGAATCTGCATGTGCCAAACAGAGTACCAAAAGTGGTTAGAAATGAGAATTTGTGATCAAGCAACACTTGCCAAAAGGAGCTGTTTGCATCCAAAACAGAAACTACAGTGGCATTCAGTATTAGAGCTGTATCTTCTTCGACTGTATGCATTGGATGATACTGTCTTTTTAATGCTTTGTTCATATCTCTAGGATAATTGCATATTCTCATTTCATCTGAGCCTTTTTTGTGAGCAGCTACCATGGACGACACCCATTCTGTAGATTCTGTGACTGGACAAGTCACACCTTGCTGCACCATTTTATCCATATGAACTTTAACTTTATTTTGCATAGCTATCAGAACTTTTCTTGCTGGTCTGACTACTGGAGTAATCTCCGGGTCTAACTTCATGGAAAACACAACTGGAAGCTTTCCCAATTTGTCATCGAAAACATCAGCATACTTTGAGAAAATGGCTTTGGAGAAATTGGAACTCGGAATTGCACTCACACGATTAACTTCTTTAGCAAAGGAAAGCAGATTCATTCTTAAACTATCTTTGAGACCCAATAAAGAGTGCACTGGCCTTCTGACTACATAGAATAAGTTGTAACAGTTCTCAGCCAAATAACATGAAAACATCACTGAATCTTCAGTTTGAATTTCTTCACCTCCATAAGCAACAAGTCTCACACTGCTGGTTACATTGAGTTGTTCGTTAGTTCTTACTCTTGCAAATGTGTCCACTGATATAACATTACACTTTGACCCTGTGTCTACTTTGAGCTCTGTGGATTTTCCATTGATCCAGACAGTATAAAACACTTCACTTTTAATTAATAAGTTTACTGCATCAACTCTTTCATCAATCACTGATACATCATCTACATAGAAAGCTTACTGTTTCGGCTCTGCTTGATCAACTTGCTTGTTTGTCTGACCTTTCTTTACAACTGTGTGAGGCTTACTTGATTTGCAAAACCTTTGGAAATGGTTCCATTTTTTACACTTGTGACATCGATGACCAAATGCTAAGCACTTATCTCTTTTAGACTTGTGATTCGCACCACAATTGTGACAGCTAACCATAAAGCTAAATTTGGGTTTTGCTGATTCATGTTTGTGTTGTACTAAGCTGGTGGTTGCGCCCTTTTAGAACTTTCTGGATAGATGGATACCTTCTTTGGAAACCCTGTGGCTGCTCACATGCTTAGGCCTGCTCTTGTCTGCCACGTATTGCATACTATCTACATTTGCTCTTGAACCAACTGAAACCATCCTCTTGTCACTCACAAGCATACTTGTATGTCTTTCTGTCTCCTCATGGATTTGACAAATCTCCATTGCGTTACTCAATGTTAAATCACTGTCATGAAGTAAAATCTTTCTCACAGCAGCACTATTAATACCACATACAAGCCTGTCTTTTATTAGCTCATCTTTTAGATCACCAAACTGACACCTTTTAGCTCTGTTTCTCAAGTCAGTCATATAAGCTGCAAATGTTTCCCCTGGTTTCTGATTTCTTGTGTAAAACAAATGCCTCTCTAATGTAATATTCTTCCGGGGGTTGCACATTTCTCTAAATTTGCGCTTCAAACACTCTGGGTCTTCCCTTGATTCAGCTTGTACAACAATATGGCAGCCTGTACCGTCTCCTTCTTATACTGCTGGTGCATACACAAATGAACACTCTCTTTTTATGGCTTCTGACCCTGCTAGGTTTAGTAAAATGAATGCCTTGGTGCATGCATTTCTATCTGCATAAGCTGCTTGTATGAAAATATCGTACTGCTGTTCAAATATTCTCCAGTTTTCTGCAATATTCTGATCCAACTTAAGTGGCAGGGATTTTCGAAATCCGTCTGCCATATTAACACATACCATTGAAGGGATTTGCGAATAAGCATGAATATACACATATGCATAAGTTTCTAGTACACATAGTACTTGTCCAATGCCTTTGTGCTCTGAACTTTTACTTTTGTTGGGCTTATCGTAATTAAGCAAATGAACAAACTTGTAGTACTTTCGAATAACTGGACTTTGCAAAGTAAACTTTTTGGGCTTTACGATATTTTTGAAATTTTGCGAAATAACTTTTTGGTACTTTATTGAACTTTGCGAAATGCACTCTTCGGGCTTTTTGATACTTTTGGAATTGGTAAAGGCAGAAATGCTAAAGTAATATATCATCACTTGCTCTACTTTTCGAATCTTATTGGTAAAGGCAGAAATGCTAAAGTAATGCACTTTCGAAATTCTATCAATAAAGGCAGGAATACTACAGTCATGCACCACCTGAAAGAACAGAATTCTGCATGTTGTCCTACCCATGGTGGAAGGGGTCAGGGATGTCCAGGAGAAAGTGCCATTAGGAAATACTGATCATTTCACTGTTGGTTAATTTCCCAAGAAGAGTAACAATACAAGGAAGGAGACAGAGATGTAGGATTTTAGAGGAGTGGAGTAAGATGAGCTGGGAATGGATCAAGAATTAAGTAATCACAGCTGTGGACAAAGATTTAGGGAAGAGAAAAAAATAGGAAAAGATCAACTTAATTGAGTTATGTAGGAGAGTGAGGCAAAGGATGTCATACAAGAGGTGAAAAAATGAACTGAGGTGGTGGTAGGTATAGAGTAAAAGTGAAGAAGTCAAAGGGTAACAAAAGTACAATCTGAAAGAGAGTGGGCATAAGGGGGCTAAAGTGGAAACAAAGGCTTCTTTACCTCATTCACTCCATTGGAGCTCAGGAAGTTTGCACTGTAACTTCCAATGGGCGGAGCGTAAGCCTTTTGACAGAATCAAATTATGTCCTCACATTTCAAACAAATGTTCAAATTTCTGGAACCATAAAGGTTATGAAAGAAGTATAAATGGCAAACTCTTCAGCACAAACTGTTTTTATAGTGGTAGCATTCTTTAGGTTCTAGGTCTTAAGCTGAATTTTATAAGTCACAGTCAACACAGTAACTTATATTTGTACAATTTTGTATACAATTTACAATACCTTAGTAACCAGTCAAGTTATACACATACTGTTGCAGCATTTTATTCATCTAGTTGAAAGCATTCATGAGAGGCTAATGAGTTCAATCTGTGTTACTTGGTTGTTGAGATATTTAGAAAAAAGGTGATAATTATATCTATATAAATTAACATCATAAAAACAACAATTAATATGTATTTACCTGCACTAGACAGATGTCAAATATTAGTGCAGTTGAGTTTGCCATTGTGTAAGCTTTATGACAAAATCTTTTAAAACCTTGTACACAGCATGGCTTTGGAATTATTGATGCAAATATGAACAAGCAATACCATTAAAGTTAATTGCTGCGGGGTGGGGGGGGGGGAGTCCCCTGCACACTATCACAGCAAGCTTATATACACCAACTCCAAAATTGCCATACCTTGGAGAAAAGTGAGTAGTGTGAGAAATAGCAGTCCTGGACATGGTATATAAAAGTCCTTAGTTTCAGTCATTCAGTCTCATAATTCTGGGGCTTGTAGTTATGAGTCTTGAAATATCAAATAGTTACCAGTTTATCTGCACTGATGAAGGCCTTTGACTCAGTCCCTCACAGGTAGGAAAATTAAAGATGCTGTTGGTAGGCTTGAGAGTGAAAAAGTGAACTATAGCATAGTCGAACTGTAGGACACAGAGGGCTGTGGAAAGATGAACAGTGTTTACAAAAATGTGACTAGCAGAGTACAGCATGAGCTGGTCTTGGGTCCAGTACTCCTCAGTGTATGCATTTCAGACATACCTAAGTGGGCAAAAAGAGCAAGATAAACCTGTATGAGAATGACAGAAATTTATGTTCGGCAGTGGATGGAGGGAGGAGTCTAAGGCTAGATTTAGAAAGGCTTACCAAGTAGGCAAAATGGTGGAGCTGAAGTTCAGTGCAGACAAAGGCAAAGTGCTGTACATAGGACACAACAATCCTGGTGTGAAGTATCACCTGAGAGAGTGGAACTGACAGCAACAGAGTACGAAAAAGATTCAGGTGTGGTGTCACACTTGGACTACCACAAGCAGACTGAGAGTGCAGTGACAACAGCGAACAGAATGCATGCTATGGTGCTCCAAAAGCAGCATAGCTAGAGTGCATTGAAGGGAGCAGCTGCCCTGGGTACAAGAGGGCATGTTTGGCAAATCTGTTTTTTTTTTTTTTTTTTTTCGCTCCTTGTCTTCATGTAAATGCGAGGAGGGCTTTTGGGGCCTGTCCTCGAGCACCGGTTTTTGAGAATGTACCCTTTTTTTTTTTTTTTTGCTGTCACGAAATAGAGTGCAAGGGCATTAGGGACCTGGTGCTGTTCCTTAGCAGGCAGCACAAGAGTGCCAGGTTTTTTTTCTTTTCTCCTCTCACACAGAGTGTGAGGGGTATGTTGTTAGGTGCCAGAACAGACAAGCAGACAAGGGAGCTTTTTTTTTTTTTTGCTCTTAAATGAAGAGCTGAGGAGGCAGAACAACTCTGGGCATTAGAAACGCATCTGTGCTTCTGGCCAAGAGGTAATGCTCTCATTCTGGTGGGCTATGGTCAGGGCACATCCTAAGTGCTATGTTCAGTTGTAGGAGCCACACTAGGAGAGGGACATCAGGCAGTTGGAAGGAGTCCAGGGGAAAGCCACCAAAAATCATGATTGGGTTGGAGGGGAAGGCATATAACCAGAGAGTAGAGGGGATGGAGCTCTTCTATTAGAGATAAAAACAAATGGGAAGATACACTATAGGTTCAAAAGATCAAGTCAAAGAGGTGTAAAGGGAACATACTTAACAGAGAAAAAAGCAAATAAGGAGGTTAGGACACAAGCAACATATTGTAGTGGAAAGAAAATCAGGCTGTAATCCCTCGACCTGAACGTAGCTGAAACAAACAACCCAGAGAAAGCTCAATTTGCGAAAAAAAGTCAACTTGCAAAAAATACAAGATATGAACTGAAAGTTTGACTTAACGCTTTCACCTTTATTCGTAATAAGACTTCATCAGAGTAATTTGATCTAACAGTTACACAGATTTTATATGTTTACGTCATACACACACCTCCTTTCTAAACCAATGTGTTTTAAAAAAACACTTTGTTTGACTCCATTCAAACTAACTCTGACAGTTGCACATAAAAAACACATAAAAATGCCCATCTTGACCAAATTTCTAAATAACTAGATATGCAAAGAAATATTTATACTATAAAACTAAAATACCTACAGATTTTTTTTTTTTTTAAATTATATACAGTAAGACCTTAACTTTAAAATACTAGCTATAGAAATATGCTCGTTGATACCTGGGGGCTTGGAAGCATTTAATCGTAATTGCCAAAGGCATTCTTTTACTTCCAATAATGTTCTAACATCCCCCCCTCTATCACAATATGGTACCCTATCAATCACAAAAAATATAAACTTGTTAAAATTAATGCATGCTCGGCTGTGTACATATAATGCATTAGTAGACTTTGCATTTTTAATATCTCTTATATGTTCCTTTACTCTTGAACTCAAATTCCTAATCATTTTTCCTATATAAAATGCGGGCAACTCAAGCAGGTAGCTACATAAACTACCATTTTAGTGTTGCAATTAACATGTCCTGGACATCTAATAACTCTGCCATAATCACTAATTGTTACATATGGCCCATTGTTGATAAATTTGCATACACCACAAGCCCCACATTTATTCTTACTGGAGCTTTTAAATACACTAGCTCCCTTATCCATTTCCATAAGCTCCTTTAGATTGTAACCTCTACTGTATGTTATAAAGGGTTTACTACCTAAAATAGAAGTAAGGTCATTATTAAACACGTTCAACCATGTGTCTTCTAAAATAAGTCTAATATGATCAAACAAAAAATTGTAAGGTAAAATCATTACATTTTATCTATATCACCATTACCTTTGTTGCTACAAAATTTTTTATCTTGATGTTCTTCTACAAGTCCACCTTTCAATATGGGCTTGAAGGCAGAGGACCTTTTACATTCTACCTCTTTACGAATCCTGTTCAGCATATCGACGGGATAATCCCTTTCTTGAAACATGTTAACTAGGCTAGTCATTTCTTTCTCAAAAAGTCTGTCGTCACTCACTAGTCTTGACAGTCTTACCATTTGCCCTTTTATAATGTTCTTTTTTTGATGAAGGGGATGGCAACTCTTAAAATGTAAAAAGGAATTCAAATATGTCTTTTTCCTGTATATTCCTGATTGTATTGTGTTCTCCTCTTTATCATATATCAATGAGAGGTCTAAATAGTTACAATTCTCTTTAAAAATGTTAGAAGTAAACTTAAAATGTGTCGTAGTTGTATTAAGATAATCCATAAATTCAACAATCTCCAATTCAGTTCCTTTCCAAAAAATCAAAATATCATCCAGGAAATGCAAATATAACTTGATGTTCACATTAAATTTAGATGTTAAAACATATTGCGTCTCCCAGTCCGCCAAAACCAAGTTGGCGTAAACTGGGGCACACTTGGCGCCCATCGCCACCGCCGTAATCTGCCTGAATAGTTCTCCATCAAATGACAAAAAATTGTTTGTCAAAACCACCTCTACCAAATCCACTAAAAGACTTATTTTGACTCTATGAAAGTCACTGTATTTAGTCAAACACGTCTCAAAACTTTACAATCCTTTTTCGTGTGGTATAACGGAAAACAAATTCATTACATCTATGGTGATCATAAAAATTTCTTCATCTAATTTAATACTGTTAATAATTTCCAAGCAGTGCCATGAATCCCTAAGTATGTGTGGAAATTTTTTCAAAATTTGTTTACAATGGAAATCCACATACGCAGCTAGTGGTTCAGTTTTCGAACCTTTTGCAGACACAATGGGTCTATATGGGGGGACTTTTAAGATCCTTGTGGATCTTTGGAATTCCAAAAATTTTTGGTGTCAAAGGGAATTCCACAGAAAGAAACTCATATTCTTTCTTGTTGATAATACCCTCCATTAACCATTCATACAGTGTCCAATCAATTTTAGCATATGCCCTATTGATCTCATTCTTAGAAACTCTGGTGTAGGTTTTGGTGTCATTTAACAAACTAAGCATACTGTTGTTGTAATCTATGGTTAACATGATGACAACTCCTCCACCCTTATCGGGTTTCATCACTCTGTAGTTGTCGTTAGTCATTAGTTCGTTAAGACAAAACCTTTCACCCGGAGTTAAGTTATCTTCCATACCTATCTTTCTTTTAAGAACTCTGCTGATTTGTGCCTCACACATTTCTTCGTATGAATGAATAATTGGGTTCATGGCCGGAATAAAAACACTAGACTTCTTTAAAATAAAGTTTCTATTCAATCCTGCATTAGATATATCAGTATTTTTAGAAAAAAACATCTTAAGATTTAATAATCTAGTACATAGTTTAAGATTTAGTAAGACTTTTGCTGTATCATGTCTAAAACTAGGGACGAATTTAAAACCCTTTTTGAACAATGCCAAGTGTTCATTTCGTAACCGTAGGGGTGTGTAGTTATGAATGAACATGTTGTCATAATTAATACATTCATATACATCTATCTTTGTCAAATTCCCTATCGTATCGTTCATGGTGGAAAAACTTGAAACCACATTTTCACACCCTTGGGTGTTGAATTTGATCATATCACACGTGTTTAAAGAGAACACACCATCAGAGAACACTATGTTACTTGACAAGTTGAAACCGTCAACTACAAATTCATTGGAAAAATCAAATTCATTGAAAACGCTAATACCAGCATCAATTACATTATTGTCACTAATTAGTTCAGCTCCAACCTTGGGGTCGAACAAAATGTCATCAATACCAGATATTAATATATCCTTTTGTTTCTTTCTGACCATCTCCACCCCCCTTGGGGGCCTTGTTGCTTCTCTCTGTACTGACCCTGTTGGTGTACTACCCTGTTGCGTTCTCGAATCCTCTCCGAGTGTCGAACAGGGGGTTCTCTAAAAAAGGTTAATTTTTACTATCATGACCATCGTCACAAAAAGAATTATTGTTACCAGGCCCTTCCGTATAAGAAGTATGCCTTTGCTGACCAAATGTGTTGTAATGGAAAGCTTCATTTGTGCTGTTAATCTTCTTTAGCCTTTCAATATTGTCTTTATATTTTTTAAAATGAGCAAATTCGTTCTTGCAAGCATAATCTCTACTATCCCTATTTAACTTGTCAGATTTTAAAGCAAGCCCTCTTTTTACATAGGCATCAATATTAAAGTATATTGAGTCAAGTTTGTTTTTGTTAAATTCAAATAACAAGTCGTTGGTAATACTGTTATTAATCTGATCTATTTCTTTTTTGAGCGTTTCAATCATCCGATTGTTGTTACGAATTATAATAGTTAAAAGTTCTATACCTGTTCTGTTGAAAAAGACAGTCAGTTCATGGTATCCTTCGGAGCCGACCTCAAACCCCATAGGTAGTTTAAAAAGCCTCAATCCCTTAGGCACCTGATTTAATTCTATGGACCTCTCGAGAAAAACATTGTCCATCTGCAGAGACTTAAACTTCCTGAGTTTCTTTTCAAAATTGCTCAGTTGCGTTTTAATAGAACCACTGTTGGACCTTCTAGCGTCTCCTGCAACCCAATTAAATGATGGTAGAGCAAAAAAAGTTTTTTTAAAACACATTGGTTTAGAAAGGAGGTGTGTGTATGACGTAAACATATAAAATCTGTGTAACTGTTAGATCAAATTACTCTGATGAAGCCTTATTACGAATAAAGGTGAAAGCGCTAAGTCAAACTTTCAGTTTGTATCTTGTATTTTTTGCAAGTTGACTTTTTTCGCAAACTGAGCTTCCTCTTGGTTGTTCGTTTCAGCTACGTTCAGGTCGAGGGATTACAGCCTGGTTTTCTTTTACAAGTTTTGGTTTCGGACGTGTGTCAACATATTGTAGTGTCCCACTACTCCCTTGAGTAACAAAAAAGATTGTTTTTTTCAGAGAGAGCAGGAGAGATCATGTATTTTGGGAAATAACAATGAAACAATTTAAAATAAGAATGCTTGTAAGAAAATGAAGAAGGTATTATATGGGGGGTATGGATATAAATTATATAAACAGGAAGAATAAACAGGATATCAGTGACATTTTTATTGTACATTTGAAAGAGAAATGCAGTGATATACTACACAGTAAGCAATGAAATTGGAATGAAGCAAGTAAACATTTTGTCATTGTCAGAAAGGACAGCAGACTGAAAAAATATGTTTGTGTTTGAAAGGGAGTGCATGTTATATTTAAATGTTAATAATGTGTAAGTATGGTTTCAGCTTTAAAATAAAGTGCCACTATTTTAAGTATCTTTTCAATGAGTGCCATAATATCTTTTATATCCCTTTGCTCTGCCATCAGCTCAGGCAGACAGGGCATCGGTTTAAATTCTCATCTGAAGGATGGCATCTCAGGAGTGCAGTGCTGCACTTTAGTGGTAATACTGGAAAACAAACCTAAAACCTGATGTGATGCCCCACCACTGGATCAAGGAGCCTCAATCCTCACCACTAGCACCAGTGGGGGATGTACACTGAGAGGATGACAGATACACACACAGTATTTCTAGATGCAGCTTTCTGCATCAAGTGCAATTTCCCTTGAGTATACAGAGACCACAGTCAGTCTGGGGCTAGTTTCTCCCCCTTTCTCCATATCCCCAGTAAGACTCCCCACTGGCACAGCTATAGAGTTGAGATCTCAGCTGAGTGGCCAAGCCAAGACCTCTAACACTCTCTCTGCCCAACCAGTGCTTCTTGTCCCTGCCCAAGTAGCTGACACACACACTCTTGGAGATTTGATTTACACACACACACACACACACACACACACACACACACACACACACACACACACACGCACAAGCACACACGCACGCACACACACACACACACACACACACACACACACACACACACACACACACACACACACACACACACACACCTGGGGAAGGCTGGCACAGGTTTACTAGCTATGCCCCCTTTTGCCCAGACTATAAGGTAGTTATCACTGACATCAACCACGTCCTTATCACCTACTTTAAGGCCCTTACCAAAGGTGTCTAATCTTACTATGTAGTGTTACTATCAATGCAAATGATAGTTTGACCAAGAGCAATGCTATTAGGAGTGCCCTACAGTGTCACCAAATAATATACAAGTACTCTCAGAACTTAAATATCACTCACAAATATCAGTCACAATGCAACATTTAAATATATTTAATAATAAATAATAAAAGAACAAGAAAATACTCAGTATATACTTACATCAGAGTTCAAAATCACAGGAAATATTTAAAACCACATTGCAGGACAGTCTTAAATAAATAAAGAAAATCATCTAAGCTAAGCTTTGCTATATTCCTTATTTCACTTTGCTATATTCCTGACTGTATCTAAGAGAATTACTGTACCCTAATAACTTACTTCAGAGCAAGCAAGGCAGATGTGATGAGTGGATCCTGATGCTGTCAGGTCAAAGACAAAATACAGAATACTCTCTTTCTCACTAAGTGACTTCTCAAATTAATATCTCAAGTATCACTGCTGGAATAGCTTAGAGAATTACATAATTTCTTGTCGTCTGACTCTATCCCAGGTGAAAAACAACCACTGATGCAACTGGCACCATTTACCATCTACCTGTGAAAATACATACACAAGTCGTAATACAATAAAACACTTGCGAGACAATCTAGGAAGTTCCCCAGTTTTAGGCATTGTATCTCCTTCTTGCCATAAAGTAATTTAATTTCAGCTATATTTCTGATGTTAACCTCTTGTGTTCCAGTTTCCACTGTTAGAATACATACATTCAAACAGTTACAATAATGTATGTACATTTCTGTTCCCTTCCAGCAGGGCATGATGTGGAACCATTTTTAAACAGCACTTTGTAAAATACCTGTTAGAAACACATGTCTGTACAAACCATCTTATATGACATACAGTTCTAATACATCTGTAGCACAAACATCTTATATGAATCATGTTGATATTCACATATGACATAATTATTTACAAAATTCCAGATAGCTGGGCTGGCAGTATCTCCTTTCGTTACACCTGATGTGGGAATAGAGCCCACAGCCCTCAGATCTTAGTATGAAAACCAAGTGTACAACCTTGCTGAGCAACTGAAATGTTAATTAACTTACAGTTTTAAATAATGTTTGTGTTATAGATAATATGAGAATAGAATGGGGAGGGAATATGGTTACCTTAAATGTCTTCATTCAGAAATATTAAGCTTCATAAATATAATTAACTGAGGTACTGTTTTTGGTCAAGCTCCTTTCTGACCATCAAGCCTGCCTCCCATGACTCAACTGACCCATTCAGTCAGGGTCATGTTGCTGGGAGTGATGCTGTCATCCTGTGGGGACCAGAATTTTCTGTTAACCTTAAATCTCTGTCAAGTGTGATGACATGCAAGTCAAATTGGATGAGCAATGAGGCGTGGCCTGACTCTGTGCTCCACCTTGGGATATAGTATGGCCACACCTGCTTGGCTTTCTCTCCACCCCCCCCCCCCGGAATATCCACCACAGCTAAGTGAAAGACCACCCAGAATGCTCCCACACCTCTAGGATGAACATGCACATCCCCTCTGCCTGCAACATCAAACGCCTGAGTCTGTAATCAAACTTGGGTCAACTTGGCCATGATTGGGCCTTTATTCATGTATGCCACAGGTGCAGCCAAATAGAGACATTTTTGAAGAAGTCATTTGGCTATAAGTTTTGCTGAACTCTCCAACAGTGATTTTTTTGTAATTACTGCTAATAGAGATTAGGAGGAACACTAATAGTGAAGGGCATGACCAGTGCTTCCTTCATACTTTTCAATTGTCTAGATTTTCAAAGAATGTCCAGATTTTTGTCGCATATTTTTGGTCTGTACCTCATAAAATTTGTAGTTTTTTTGGAAAATTATGAAGAATTGAAGTCAGTAAATAATTACAGACATTTGAGTTTCAGACTTCATATCCTAAAGAAAATGCATGCTAACATGATACATTTTATTCTAGCAGCTTTCATGGTTTGTAAACAACAATATTTAAAATGTGTGCCTAGTTTTGGACCTTTGTCCCCCCATTATTTTTGGCTTGTCTAGGTTTCTTGTGATAAGAGCTTGAGAGGTATAGCTTCCTTGTAGCACATAACTATCGTACTCTGTCATCCTTTACAGAATGGAGGGCACTGAGAAGGATATGCAAAATATGGACTATTACACCTACCACAGATTAAATGACAACCAGCAACAACCATTCCCATTATATCCTCCTGCCAACTGCTTCATACTTTATGGCCATCCCAGTGTCCTCTGAACATCACTCAGGCCTACCAACTCCTCTTTTTATCCCTGTACTTATTCCATTTTCCCTTTCCTCCTCTTCTGCCTTTTTCTGTCCAAGGGCATCTCCCCCCAGGGCCTCATCGTTTCTCAGGGAGCTCCTAAGACAACACTCTCCCCAGGATAGAAATGCCCATCCCTCCCTGCCACACCTCAGACTCACAAGCTGATAATCAAACCCAGGTCACCTTGCTGTAGTAAGGACTTTATCCCTCTATGCCACGGAGTTTGCTTTTCATTCCCATTATATCCTTGGTGCAGGTCAGATGTGTTATGTTGACTGCCATATAGCTACTCTGTGTGGTAAATCCTGTAGAACCTTATGGCACTCCTCACAGCAAAAAGGAGGTCAAGAACTAACTGATCCCAGTTCTCATCATCCTATTCTATGGCCTTCTTTAGCACAGATATCAGAGTTTTACTAAAGATCGCTATTAAACCATCTCTTTGAGGATGGTGCATTACCCTAGATATAAATGGAGTTTTCTAGTCCAGAAGTGTTTCTTTGGACATCTCTATTCCAGAAAAAAGTAATACTACCTCACTGGCTATTGATTTAGCATTGTCTTTTCATGGGAGTATTGCTTCATGAAACTTAGAGGCATAATATTTATGTATGTATGTATGTATCTATGTATGGCATTATTTATTTATTTATTATTTATTGTCCAGGCTAGTCCCACTTGGCTAGTGGCCTCTTTTCAAGGGAGACCTGAAGTGGTATTTATGCTACTGGGGAAAATGTGGCCAGGGCACTGGGAACTTCCCCTACTCATTTTCAAAGGTACCATGGGATCTTTTACATCCACCTGAGCTACCACTAACTCAAGCAAATGTGACCTTGATTTAATGTCCCATCATAAAGATGACACACTGAGGAGTGTAGCACCCCTCTTCTGATGAACTACAATGTCCGCAATCCAGTCACATGGAGTGGGAAAACAAAGCACAGCCATCTGGTCTACCAGAACCAAAGGTGTGTGCACTACCTGTTGAGTCACTGACCCTGACTAATCAATAGTCGTAAGAACGTATTGGTAGGTATTACTAGATTTTTTACCAATGGACCTACAACATCCATGGCTATCTGCTCAAATTGAACTTAAGTAATAGGCACAGGAATCAGCAGGCATCTGAACCCAGGAAGTGGTGCCACCTTTTGACATTCTGGATAAACTGCAGAGCAGTTTTTAGTGTCTTCGTATACTGGCTTCTTAAAATCTAATTAAAATTCTAGTTTTGGTTTTGTCCATCCATACAAATCTTCCCCAAAATATGGCAATGTGCCGATTTCATCGCAAACTTTGACTTTGTTTACCTGTTCATTAAGTAATTATTTGGCTCTAAATATGAGTATGACATAGGGCCACACTACTCATCTATTTATCATTCTGTTCTGACTACATTTTCTTTGGCCCTGTTTAATGCATTATTTCCCAACCCCAACCCATTGTACTTTCTTAAAACTATGATTGCTTATCTGCACATATGCCAAGGCAGGAACAGTTTCATTAGAACATTGACATAAAGTAAAGGGTATATCTTATTTATATATGAATATGGGTATATAACTTTATTCTCTTTTTCCTATCTCTATTAAAGGCAACTCATACCAGTGACTTTCTTCTGATTTTGGTTTTGTAAATTCCTTTACTTTTATTTATTTATTTTTTTACTTTTACTACAGTAACTCTGGTCTGTTTAAGTACCTGCTGCTGAGACTCCTGTTTCTGAAGATTTTTGATATTAAAGAGGGAAATCTGTACCTCTATTCATGTTATCTTTCTTCTTGAAGTGACTTTATCCTTAAGGGTTTCTCCCTGTCTGTCACCACACAGGCATCCCTCACTAGTGTGGTGGCTACAGCTTCTAACAAGGTTCAGTATCATGCAAAATGATTTCTTCCCTTTTACTTTCTGCACTGACTTATTTCACTAATTTAACAGTTGGGTTTTCTCTTGAGATTGAGTAACAGGCTTCTGATAAACAGGTTCTTCTATCCTTTCCAGCCAAAACTTGGTTCTAGTTCCTTTCAAAGGTTGTACACATATCCCTTTATCTTTATGACGACTGTATGTATTTAATAGCTTGTCAGACTGCTGTCCAGCATTTTACTAGGAGTATATTTTGTCCTCAAAGCATTTAACTGTGCTCCCTCCCCCTAACTCCCACAGTGCCTTGAACATGGTTGGCCAATTATGGCATCATGTATTAAATTAAATACCAAAGCTATAGGAGTGTAGCACATTACCCAATAGAGTCTGAATTTCTACATATGTTATAGAAGACTCTTTCCTGTCCTCATTGACACATATTACTTCCACTTTCCTCTTGTCACTTGATTATGTCTGCAGACATATTGCTCCTTAATAAGTGTAGCCACACATCCAGAGTCTATCAGCCCATTTAATGTCTTTCCATACTGCATGTTCTCCCCGTGAGCAATGGAATGTTAAAAGACGTGCAGGTAGGTGCGTGAATGCATGTGTGTGCCTTCTCTGAAGGTTGGGTGCCGGGCTGGCAGCTGGACAACGTAAAAATCCACTGCCAGTCATAAGCGGACTGGAGATCTGCTGTGGCGACCCTTAACCGGGAAAAGCCAAAAGACAAAAAGACACTAATATCATTAATTTGGATAAGTTGGCTGTAGCAAAATTCAGTATACTGAGTCTACTATTATTGCAGTTACTGTGTCACATTCCATTGGGAAATTTTCCTTACCAGCATGTTGATTAGAAATCACATATTTGATAGGCACAGCTTTCCCATTACTAGATAATTAATGTTTAGTAATGTGTCCCCTTCACACAACGAAAATTTACTGTTTGAGTTACATACTCTTTCATACTGGTAGTTTCTCTGTGCTCATAGGCAATTTGTACATTCTTAGTTATAGGCTTAGGTTTTTCCATTTTAAGCAGTATATTAGCTAGTAGCCTTTTAATTTCAACAACAAATTTATCAGTACATTTAGAATACTCTAAAAAAGCCTGTTTATGTAAATTACTTGTGAGTGACGTTTTGAATTTATCAGCTGTTTAAATGTCTGTCATTTTACATTGAGTCTTTATGTCTCATTCTAACTACTTGTTTAAAATATGTTTTGAATCAGACATTTGTGGTCCTTTATTTTGCGTGAATTAAATGTCCTGTTATGACATTTTATTGCTTTTGTTTCAAGTAACACACCTGAATGAGCTAACATTTCTTTTGTTTTTACTCTTTGGGAGTCCATGTAGTCAGTGTCTTCCATGTCCATATATGCTGTGAGTACTTCCTCTATAAGTTGTGAAGAATGGATTTTAACCATGTCAGTCTGAGCCCAGTCTCATATCTTTCAAAGGCAAAAAGGTAAGCTTCAATGTTGTCATCTTTACTCATGGTCTTTTGTAAGAGTGTGGTATTTATTGTGGTCAGTACAGTGGCAATTACAGTCAACTGCTTTTGGAGAATGATAAATTAATTAATTACTTTGCTTCTGTCTACTGGGGAAGTCTAACTGGGCTGACAGCATAGCCCCTTTTCAGCAAAGGCCCAAGAATAAAAGCTCCAGAAATGTACAATTGTATCAAAAATACATATGACAAAAAAAAGTACAAAATCTTGCCAACATAATAATACATATATTTCTAGGAAAAGCAGTGAAAGTAGCTAACACAAACCAAAGCTCCAGAAATCTACAATATTATCTAAAAAAAATAAAAAAGAGATATGAAAAATGAAATATAAAGACTTACCAACATAATAAAATAGCCACTTCAAGGAAATGCAGTGAATAAAAGTAGATAAAAAGACTGTAAGGTGCCACAAATTAGACATTACTAAAGGTGCAAAGGTTAAAGCAGTAAAGAGATTGAGAAGAGAGAAAGAACTAAGGGTAAACTATGAAGGGAGTGAAGAAGAAGAAGAAGAGAAACTTGGGGGGGGTGCTGTTTGGAGAGAAAATGGTATTTTGGAACAAGGAGTTAGCCTACCATACTGCAAAGTGGCTTTAGGTGGATGCTAGATAAGGCAGAATGTTATTGAAGTTGAACACGAGCAGTGCCAGGTATATAGGAAGTGTTGTTTTAGGTGGTTTTCTATGTTTTTAGCAAACAAAACAATTTTGAATCGTTAAATCATGTGAAAAGAAAGTCGCAAGATGAGAATGCCAATATCCACTTGTTTGAACACCCAGACATGCCTCCCCTTCTGTACCCATGTTAGCACTTGTTCTTATGAATGCACAGGTCAGAAGATTTGAAGTCAACATTGTTCATATAAGTGGGCATCAGTGTTCTCATCTTGTGACCTTCTGTTCACATGATTTAGTGATTCAAAATTGTTACAATTGCTAAAACCATAGTAAACCATTATAGGTGATTTTTAAAGGAGTGGAGGGGATCAGTTTGTCTCAGACATTGATGAATGGAGTTCTAGCATTTTCCAATGTAAATAGAATACAGGCAGTTCCCAGCAGAGCTATTTGACTTAGTTATGAAAGGAGCAACTTATCACCTGTCCATTATGGCTATTTTGGTGAGTAAAGTTGAATTATGTTTTTTTTAGTGTGGAACTTAGGATAAAATATGAAGGGAGTGAAGAAGTAGAACAATGTGGCAGTATATCCAATCTTTCTATGAAGAGGCACTACATGTTAATCCAAACTTGCTGTTGTCTGCACCAGAGTCTGCATGCATTTTCTCCATTTTGGACAACAAAAATCACAGTTCACTTGCAAGAAAAAAAATTCACTTCCTCTTTTACAGTGGAGTAAACACAGATATAACAGTTCTTTCTTTTAAGGTAAGATGCGCACAGACAACAAAAGCAAAACTCACTTTACAGGCTGAATAATTAATTGAAATGTTCTTTCACCTGCAAGTTGTGTCGCAGGACTGGAAAATTAGATTTGATATATTGATCTGTATATATATATATATATATATATATATATATATATATATATACACGCACGCACACACACACACACACACACACACACACACACACACACACATAAATAGGTTCATAGGTAGTTAGTAGGCATACAGTCCAAGAAACCATTTAAGAGCCTAGCTAATATTTCCAGTTGCCTTGATGCAATGTCTGGATAAGGGACATGCTCAAGGCCACACAACAGGCAAATAAAGGCCGAGGGATTCAAACCCTATACCACAGGAAGTAGCTCATTAACGGCTCATATTCTTACTCCTCTGCTCTAATTGCCACACACACACACACACACACACACACACACACACACACACACACACACACACACACACACACACACACACACACACATATATATATATCAGCAGCAGCAAAAAAGAAAAGGTAAAGCCTATGCAATAAACTGCTCGGTTCTATAAATCCTAATGGAAAAAACAACAAAAACTGCAGCAGAAACACAGAAACACAGCGAGTGGATAAAACAAGCCAAGACTTTAATAAAAAAAAAAAAGATGAGCGCTTTCACAAAACCACGTTTGCTTCCTCAGATCATACTCACCAACTAAAACACCATGAACTAAATACAAAGATACTGTTTCCCATAGGCCACCCCAACCAATAGGCACACAGACAATTGTGGTTGCTAAGTAACTAATTACTTAATACTAGTACAATTCAAAGACTAAGCATAATTAAGTCCTTAGCACTCTGTCTACTTTAAAAACTATTTTTACAAACATATCTGTTTGCATCACAGAAAACATACAATACAATAAAATTCTACAACATTTTTTAAACCTTTTAAAACTTATTTCTTCAGCCTTCTGGATTTTAAGGCTGGTTGTATAGAAACATAATCATTCAGCCCATAGCCTTGATGTGCTTTCAGTCTAAACATCCATCTCAACTCTGCCTGTTCTGTAGCATTAGTTAAATCCCCTCTCCTAACACTAGGGGGCATAACTTCTAACACTGAGAACATATTAAAATATGTTTCTCTCCTTTTTCAATCATGTGTTTAGCAATAGCACTGTAGGTTAACCCCCTACTTGCACAGTACAGATGGTCTCTCATTCTCTCCCTTAAACGCCTCTTTGTTTTACATTGTAAAACTGACTGCAGACTGTGCATAGGAAAACATACACTAAGTTCTTGTATTACAGTCAGCCCTTGCCTTAACTTTATATGTTCTGCCAGTGTGTTGATGTACAAATATTGTTGACTGATTGATTAAATGACAAAAGGAACAGGCTCTACATTCCTCGTGCCAACCTCCCCTGTGTTATCTGATGTCTCCCCACCACTCCTAGGATAACAAAGTTTACATTTCAAAGACTGCTTATTCTTGAAACCAGAAAATGGGCTGAGCCCCACTAACTGGGCTATAGATGGTTCCACTTGTAACACATGCCAGTGTTTCTGTATTATATTCCTAATACCCCGATCATCTGTAGAATAGGCAAGCGAAAACGGTATCCCTTTACTTAAGCTATCCTTCTTACGATTACATGTATGGGGTAGTGAAAAATAAGGTTTTCCCAAGCTATTCCTGCTCATTTTAACTTCATCATGTACTAATGTAATGTCCATTTCCTTACAGCTTCTTATTAAAAACTAACTGCTTCTTAACAATGTCTAATCTCTCTTCTAGTTCACTATCACGAGTAGTAAGCCTACTGTTCCTTAATGTTTGTCCCTTCAAAATATTTTTAAAGACATGCTTTGGATGCATGCTTTCATGATCTAAATAAGTTGGGCAATAGCATTCCTTTCAATATAATTGAGTATACAAGATGCCAGTATCGTGCCTAATAACCTGGACATCCAAAAAAAATCAATGCTGGAATATGAAATAGTAAACGTAAATTCACAAAGGCACTTAGTTCCCAGCCAAAGCAGGAAAAGGTCGTCAACAAATCTACAATAAAAGGAAACCAGTTCCCTTCCAGGCTGTGAACCTAATAGGTGTTTCTCCTCCCAGCAGGTCATGACCAAACTGCCATAGCTATGCCAGAGGTTTGCCTATAGTAAATATTATCAAACACAAACACATTATATTCGAACACTAGTTCCAAAAGATAGCAGATGAAATCTATCTGTTTAGTTGCTAATACACTTTTATCAAGCAAGTCACTTCTAACCATTGAACATTGGTGGTAAATCACTGGAGTGCAAGGTACATTGGGTAATGTCAACGATGTTGAATATGAATGTACTGACATTAACATTTTCATAATTTTGCCTAGGTGATGTTTGCATTTTCAGTATTTTTTTTTCAATTCAGTCACCACACGACTGAGTGATTTTCAAAAATGTGATAGTAAACCTATATAAAATATATACATAAAAAGTTTGCGCACCCCTGTTAAAATGCCAGATTTTGTGATATAAAAAAATGAGACCACAATAAATAATTTCAAAACTTTTCCCACCTTTAATGTGACCTATAACCTGTACAATTCAATTGAAAAACAAACATATCTATTAGGGGAAAAAATATAAAAAATAAAAAACGTACAATACACTGGTTACATAAGTGTGCACACCCTTAAACTAATACTTTGTTAAAGCACCTTTTGATTTAATTACAGCATTCAGTCTTCTTGGGTAGGAGTCTATCTGCATGGCACATCTTGACTTGACAATATTTGCCCACTCTTCCTTGCAAAAGCACTCCAAATCTGTCAGATTGTGAGGGCATCTCTTGTGCACAGCCCTTTTCAGGTCACCCCACAGATTTTCTATTGGATATAGGTCTGGGCTCTGGCTGGGCCATTCCAAAACTTTAATTTTCTTTTGGTGAAGCCATTTTTTTGTTGATTTGGATGCATTCTTGGGGTCATTGTCATGTTGAAAAGTGAAATTCCTCTTCATCTTCAGCTTTCTAGCAGATGCCTGAAGGTTTTAAGCCAAAAGTGGCTGGTATTTGGAACTGTTCATAATTTCCTCCACCTTGACTAAAGCCCCGTTCCAGCTGACGAAAAGCAGCCCCAAAACATAATACTGTCACCACCATGCTTCACCATGGGGATGGTGTTCTTTTGGTGATGCAAAGTGTTGTTTTTGCGCCAAATGTACCTTTTGGAATTGTGGCCAAAAAATTCAACCTTGGTCTCATCAGACCATAACACATTTTCCCACATGATTTTGGGAGACTTGATGTATTGTTTTGAAAATTATAGCCAGGCCTGGATGTTTTTCTACGTAAGAAAAGGTTTCTGTCTTGCAACCCTACCCCATAGTCCAGACATATGGAGAATACGGGAGATTGTTGTCACATGTGGTACATAACCAGTACTTGCCAGAAATTGCTCCAGCTCCTTCAGTGTTGCTGTAGGTCTCTTGCCAGCCTCCCTGACCAGTTTTCATCTTGTCTTTTCATCAATTTTGGAGGGATGTCCAGCTCTTTGCAACATCACTGTTGTCCCATATTATCTCCACTTTTTGATGACTGTCTTCACTGTGTTCAATGGCAGATCCAATGCTGTGGAATTTTTTTTTGTACCCATCTCCTGACAGATACCTTTCAACAATGAGATCCCTTTCATGCTTTGTAAACTTTCTGCGAACCATGGCTTTTGCTGTAGCAGACAACTGAGTAAATGTCAGGAAAATCCTACTACGACAGCTGAACTTTATTTGTGGTTAATCAGAGTCTCTTTAATTGATAGCAGATGTGTACCCAAGAAGGCTGAATGTTGTAATTAAATCAAAAGGTGCTTCAACAAAGTATTAGTTTAAGATTGTGCACACTTATGCAACCAGTGTATTGTATGTTGTATGTTTTTATTTTTTATATTTTTCCCCTAACAGATTTGTTTTTCATTTGAATTGTATAGGTTATAGGTCATATTAAAGGTGGGAAAAGTTTTGAAATGATTTATTGTGATTTTTTTATATCACAAAAATCTGGCAATGTACCAGGGGTGTGTAAACTTTTTATATGGATATATGGACTTTTTATATCCACTGTGTGTGTGTGTGTGTGTGTGTGTATATACACACACACACACACACACACACACATATATATATATATATATATATATATATATATATATATTTATGACCGGAGCAGTGGCGCAGCGGTAGTGTTGTCACAGCAAGAGGTTTTCCGGTTCGATTCTCAGCTGGGGTGCCTTTTATGTGGAGTCTGCATGTCCTCCCTGCATTCGTGTGGGTTTCCTCTGGATGCTCCAGTTTCCTCCCACGTCACAAAGACATGCATCTGGACTGTTTCTCCCTGGGCCTCTGCTGAAAATTGGCTTTGTTCCAAGTCAGACTTTCCTGGTAAACAAATGTTAAATAAATAAATAGATTTTTTATATTTATATATATATATATATATATATATATATATATATATATGGAATACAGGCATTTGGTCGTGCAACCAACTTCCGAACGTCGGTTTTTCTGAACCTAAATGTAGAATTTCTAGGTGTTGAACGGTCAGAATGTCGTAAACATTCCGAATTCGACATTTCCAACCACTCTACCACCTAAACAAGCACTACCATAGGTCAAAAAGGGAGGAATGTTTTGCAATAAGACATAATTGCATTCACAATTATGCAAAGTCACCGCACTGCTTTCTAACATTTTCTGGTCGGCCATCCATCGGCCGACCAAATGCATGCATACCTATATATATATATCCACAGTGGTAAGAAGGGCATTCTATATTGCTTATCTCATAAGTAAGGGCATTGCCTCCAGAAAAAAAAAGAAGTTATAACCTCCCTGTACTCTTCCCTCATCAGGCCAATAATTGAGTACAACTCCCCTTTTGGTATGTATTTTTCCAAGCACCTGCAGCAATTGGAGAGACCACAAAGGTTCCTCACAAGGAAAATTCCAGATCTTCAGCATCTGTCCTATGTGGATCTTCTGAAATAACTGTCACTTTATTCTGTTTCATGCAGACTACTCAGCAGCAGTATCTGCCTTGCATACAAGGCAATTTCTGACCCTGCTTTACTGGAAATGCTGCATCTCCGTAAGTCAAATGGCACATGAGTTACTCGCTCTAAAGACCTTAACCTGGTATGTGACATTAATAGAACCTAATTGAGGGACAGATTTGTCTCCCAGAGGTTACCACACCTTTGGAACAGACTCCCACTTCAGGACAAACAGAGCACCTAATTGGCCCTCTTTATACACAAGTTATAGGCTTAACAATGCTAATTGTGCACAGTATTGTCAAAAGTGTTAGTCTAAAAGTAGAGAGTATAGCAGTAGTTACAAGAAACATAGACTATACACATTTTATTTACATCTGAGTCTTCACTGTTTATTACTAAGGCCCCAAAGTTTTTTTTGGAGGGGGCAAGAAAATTGTGGTAAAGTGGTAGTAAAAGAGAGAGCTATTTGTGTTACAATTAGCTTTGGGAGGATCAAGACCATAGTCAAGAGTCCTTGAGATATTTTTTTTGTTAATTTTTGAAAAGTGGACAGGTTATCATTGATTTAGTAGTAGAGGTACTACAATTCATATTCTAGGGATTTAAGTGGAATAAGGGGCTTCCCCTGCTGAGTTATTAGATTGATGACAAAATAGTAAGGCTTTGTTTAAGTGAGTGTAGGCTTCTAGGGGGTAGGTGGGGTTGGAGGATACTTTTTTAAGCTGGGACACT
Source organism: Protopterus annectens (assembly GCF_019279795.1). Lineage (NCBI taxonomy): Eukaryota > Metazoa > Chordata > Ceratodontiformes > Protopteridae > Protopterus > Protopterus annectens. The sequence continues at coordinate 783,612,033 of NC_056733.1, read as the reverse complement.
TGTCAGGTTTGTGTACAAGGTTGCGCACTACACCTAGTTATGAGTAGCTGGGGTGATGGGGTATTTCTAGCCGGTTTCATTTTTTGAGGGTAGTGCACTGATGAGTCCTACAAGGGAGGTTGCAGGCAAACTTGGCAATATTGCAGTAGCTTGGAGGCTTGCTTGCATGGAAAATTATGTGTATAGGAGAGGCATAAAGTAGTGTTGGTAGTAGATCGGTGGATATTATATTTTTTCCACTAGGTTCAGTGAAGTACTGTTTTATTTGGTATAATGTTGTAAGTTGTTGATGAGTTTTTTTGATTACGTCTTATATTCATCCATCCATCCATCCTCAACCCCTTTTCCCATTTTTGCACATGGGTTTGGGGTGTCCTTTCAGCAGCGACAATCATCTCGAGTCAAGGTTTACACCACCAGGTGGCTAGTCCTGCCTCAGTAGTTCATTTGTACCACTTACACACACACTCTCATCTACAGCCAGTTTAGAGTGCCCAATCCACCTACTGCATGTCTTTGGAATGAATGAGAAAACCGGAGCACCCAGAGGAAACCCACGTGACTGCAGGGAGGATATGCAGACTCCACAGAGAAGGCACCCCAGCTGAGAATCAAACCGGAGAACCACTTGCTGTGAGGTGACAATGCTAACCGCTGCCCCACCATGGCCTTATACATTTATATCAAATTTATGTCCATAGTAGTACCTAGCGGCTTTGTATGTGTAACCCTTTGAATATATAAATTGTTTGAGTAATTGATTTTGAAGTCCAGGTGGGTGTGTGAATGAGATTTAGGGGTAAAAATAAGCTGTTTTTTTTTAATTAAACAGAAGTTGGGAGCTGTCTGGCCAAGCTTCAATGGAAGAGAAGGATTTTTAGGTAACTGTTTGGAGTTTTAGACAGATTGTCAGCTACATAGATGAGAGCTGAGTCAGCTGCATACTGAATGAGGGAAGCATGTATGGAGGGTTTGTGGAGGTCATTTATGAAGATATTAAATATTACGGGTCTTAATACAGATCCTTGTAGTACCCCAAGTCCCCAACACTGACTTGAAGAAAGGATGATAGAGCTGATTGCCAAGTTACAGCCTGGCATCTGTTGGTTAAATAACTATTGAACCATTGGAGGTTGGTGTGTGAGAGACCTATACACTATAGTTTTTGGAGCAGATTGTCACACATGACAGTGTTAAAGGCTTTTAAAATTTCCAGGAATACTGAGGAAACCAGTTTGCCATTATTTCTGTTAAGGTTGGTGGTCCTGACAAAGTCCAGTAGGCCAATTGTTGTGCTGTGATTTGGTCTAAATCCATGTTGGGTAGGAGAAAGGTTACTGTTATCTGTGAGGTGTTGGAACAGTTGAGTGTGAATACATTTTTCCTAAGATTTTTGAGACAGGAGAAGGAAAACAATTGCCCTGTAGTCTGGTTGTTCTACAGACTATCCTCTTTTATGTAAGGGCATGATGTAAGTTTTTTTTCCAGACAGGTGGAACGTTGTTTTCTTGAATTGGTCTGCTGATTGATATGGATATGGATTCTGGGTAAGCTGCTTAAATCTGCAGCCATTTAAAGAAAATCCATGCGTGTAGGTCTGTGTTTATTGTGAATATAATGCACTGGATACACTTTCTTCAGTTTAAATATAGTTTATTTATAGGAAAATCAAAGTTGACTTTACACTTCAATATAAAATATGCACACTTTTACTTAACTCTTGTTTTTCAGTCCATTTTAAAGTTTCTCAATGGGGCACAACAATCCTTGTAGTTCATATATTTGGTGTTGCAGCTCTGGCTAAGCTGCCTGTTTCTGCTTCTCCTTAAGTAAATCTGTAAGACTCTCAGTGATTCTTCTGGTACTTCCACGGCTTCCTTGGCAGAGTCCACCAATAATCTCCTGTTTCAGCATCAGAATCCTTCTCAGTGAGAGACATATGTCTCTGACCCCTGTGGCTACAAGCCATACTATTAACAACAGCTTTATTAGGTCATTTATATTTGACTGGGCTATCACATGATTTCACTACCATAATATACTGAGTATATACTACTGTGGAGTTCTTACCATAATACATAGTAAATGTACAGCAATTTAACATGAAATTAGCCACTATGCTGTACACACACACACACACACACACACACACACACACACACACGCACCATGCCTCTCAACTGCTACACTTTACATATAATTATCTGATTTTTACCAACAGATTTAACATTGTTCTTCTTAGATTTACTGACTTTCCTCAAGAAGTCAGGCCTTTTTAGGGTTCTTATATTATTAAATAATGGAACAATGCGTATAATAAACATTTAGTAGGACTAACAATATCTAAACACCTTCTAGTATGAATTATAAACAAGTGCTCCTCTTTTTTACCCTCCAGTATGATTTTTAAATGCCACTGCTGTGATTCTAATGCTCAGAGGTTGAGAGGTATGATACATACATACTTATCTGCCTGAAGAGTATATTGCAATTATATAAGGGGCCCATGGCATGGCTGAAAAGGGTTCATAGACCAACCCACGTACCCACTTATTAAATCATAAGTAAATACATAAAATAAACACATACGGACCTGCAGTTTGGGACCAGACCAGAACACCAGTGAATTACAAAATCATCTTCCCCTCTACATAGTTAACATTTTTTTGAGGGGACAACCTCAGGCAGGAGCGGCCTTAGGTCAACTGGTGCCCTAGGCAAAAGGGCACCACGGCAACCCCTCACCACACCACCCAGTGCCCCCATCCTGGTCTACCTACACCAAATAAATACTGAAAAAGTGCCCCTACTAAAGCGGCGCCTTAGGCGGCCACCTAGTTGGCCTATGCCTAAGGCCGGCTATGACCTCAGGCTGTGCATCTCATGAGTGTTATCCCAGAGGATGCTACTGCATTCACTTTCATGCTTCTCTGCTATGGCACCATCTGCTGTGATGGTCCTACAGTGTTACCTAACCCAGAAAATGCAGCTCATTTAGGATGGGGAGGGGAATTTCTGTGTGAAAGACACTTTGTCATTTACTATTTCTATACAAGTAATGTGATGTTGCTTTCTCCCCCACGAGCACAGTCATTTGCTCAGTTTTGCCACCTGACAGATGGTGACATGAATAAATATTTTATCCCAGCAAACAATCAAAGCGAGACCAAATGGAAATAATTTCCGTGTTTATAAATGACTGTGATTAATTTTAAAACAAAGAAAAGACAATGACAGCTGTGTGCTGCAAACATGAATGCTTTTACAAAATAAATACCCACATAATGAGTGACATTTCAGTTTTACATGTTTATTTATTTTGCAAACATGCACAATGTAGATTATATATTTTTTTAACAAATGTAAACAATTTTAACTGAGTAACTGTGATTATGATGCTTCAACCTCAAAGTTGTGCAAGATACCTCTGAACTGTACAGGATTTTGTATAATGTCCAGATTTTTGACGGATATTTTTGCTGTGCTCCTCATAAAAAGACTCTGATTTTCTGGCAAGTCACTTCAAGATCCAAGTCACTAAATAATTATTTTCATTTGAATTTCAGATTATATATTTAAGCAAATACAAGGTAATGCCAAACGTGTTGTTCTAGCAACTTCCAATGTTTATAAGCGCTATATTTGAAACACAAATGCGAACGCAAAACACAGCGTACCTCTCAACCTCTAAGCAAAAGAAATCCGGAAAACCCTAAAATAATGGGGAGACAAACATTCCGAAATACGGACAATTTTTAAATATTGCTCTTATAAACTTAGAAAGTTACTACAATAACACGATTTGTGTTAGCACGTACGTATTTTACATTAAATATGAAACTGAAATGCGTGTCATTATTTAGTAGTGTCAGTCATCGATGATTTGCCAGAAAACCTCAAATTTTATGAGAAATAGACTAAAATATGAGTAAAAAATCCGGACAGTTGAGAGATATTGTAAGCCAATAAAATGCATGTACTCAATATGTCTTTGAACATTATGCATAAAATGTTTAGAAGTATTTGCACCGTTACAGGAATACACTTTGGAGTAGTTTATATTAAAATAACTCTTTTTTGGAATGCAGTGGTCCGTAGCTTTCCTCAAATGTTTTGGATGGATGGCTAGCCGTAACAATAGCACTGGCTAACCGTAGTATTCGCAAATTGAGCAAAGAATGCAAACAGCAGTTTTTACAACAGGCACAGTACTATATTTTCAATAAATACAAGCTTTTCTGCACATGCGCAAAGTGGCAAACTTCGGGTCCTCCTCTTTCCCCTGCCACTTACGCGCATGCGTAAAATCCTGACGTAGGAAGGGGTGGGAGTAGTAGACCTGGCACAGCAGACAACAATGTAATTGAGTAGTTTTGTTACAGGCAACAGATGACCGTAGCGGAGTGCAGAGCATCTGACATTTAGCACAACGTTGGAAGAGTCCAGAGGTCAGTTGTGGCGTTAGGGGAGCTTGGGACCCTGCATGGGCTTCCCAGGAAGCCGGCCGCAGGTAACAGGAGTTCTAGTGCGTGCCTGCTGTCAGTGCTCGGTGGTAACTAGGAGGGCTGCAAGAAGCAGGAGTCAGAAAATGAACGGCAAAATTGCTGTAAGTATCTGAGTGCAGTGTCAGCCATTGATGTAGTGGGACATAATGAGGACAGCAGGGGGCATTTTGCATTTATCCTTCGGGTTATTACACCTGCGATCTGTGCAGAACGCATCCTGCCATGCATGCAAGTTCAGTGGGAAATCATTCATACCTGCCAACTTCCCTGGTGTTTGTGTTAGTGACTACTTTTGTATTCCCTTACAAATCGTGTGTTTCTAGCACTGAACTCTCCACCTGCACATTAAATTGTAACTTCGTGCCGGTTACTCCAATTACGTCCTTTGTTGAGAAATGAAAAAAAAAGGCAAATGACGTTTGTATTTTAAAGTGTCTGCAGCATCTGAACAAGGATCTGAGAGATATGCTGGCTAATCGTGTGAGTTTTATATTGTTGAATTAAAATGCATCTAGTTGTGGGTATTGAGCCAAGTGTGGTGGAGTTTTTGCATGCACTTTGCAGTGTTTGCAAAGAATAAAGGGATGTGTAGAAACCTTACAATTTAAAATAACGTATATGTTCACAAGTTACGATTGCAAGAGCACTAAAATACAGTTAGGAAGTGTTGAATAGAAGTATGAAGTGGTTGTTGGCAAAGTTATGTGTTCCGCAGAAGACCTGTACTCTATTAATGTGTGGGAAGTTTGGTAATGTGTACAGCTGCTTAGGGTCCTGCAGCCAAGAAGTATGTAATGAAAAATAAAAAAAAAAAGAACAGTCCACGCTCAAAAGAGGTAGGTCTGCTTTATGTGCCAGAGACTATCCTAAGCGGCACTTGGAGGTTGCTGTCATATGTTGAAGTGCCAAAATGACAACTAAGTTAGATTCAGGGTTTGCTGTCTGTCTTGCATTTCTGTTTACTGTGTCACCCTTTAAATGTTTTACTGTAACGCCTTTGGTCATTGGAGTAGTTCACATTACTGTGTTTGCAAACAGATGAGTAAGTGGCAGGACTTGAGTGGGGCAGATGTGTGAAGTAGCTCTTTTTTTGTATTGCAGGCTCTTAAAATACTTGAGTGCTCTTTTGCTGTTTGTGTTGTGGCTTGTCTGTTTCACTTCTGCACATCATGTCTGTTATCCATTTTTCTAGCTGGAAAAATGAATAAAAGTTTCAAATTGTGGCAGTTAGAGAGATGACAAGTCTGTGAACTTTCACTCTGTTGTAATTATGCCTTCCCAAAGTATCTTTACTTCTTGTTTGGTTGCTGTGGTTCTTTAAGAAAAATATGTGCTGTGGGTGTTGAGACATGCTTTCTGTAAAATTACACTCCTTTTACAGGTCACATTTTAAGACTGCTTTTTGCAACAGTGTTTACAAATTAAGAAAAGTTTTTGTTGTGCAAATAGATTGTACAAATAATTTTGTTGGATCACGAAAAGTACACTAACTGTTAAAAAAATCCAACAATACAAAATGAGGTTTTCTTTACTGGATCATGAAAAATGCATTTAGTGCTAAGAGGTCTCTGCAAACTTGTTAAACCGTGCTACAATTTGTAATTATACCAGACTGGCAATGCGTGCGTTTGTGTGTCTGCATGACGCATGTGTAACAATTTTTTTTCTCATATTGTATTCAGTATTTTAGTATAGTGAAGTAATAATGGCGGTAGCTGTTAAATGAGTAACTGGTGTGTTTTATGTGTATCGGTAGTTTAGTAATGAACTGTGTCATTCAATGCCTTCCAGATATACTAATTAACTTTGATTTTCCTTTTGTGATATCTGCTTAATTGAGCTCTGCTCTTCAGAGGAAGGATTTGGTTATTATTATTATTTTTTTTTTGTGGAGGTGGGGTGTCGTCTGATCTTTGAAAGAGTCTAATGTTAAAACATTTGTATCTGGAAATGTCCATATTTCTAGCATGAATAAGCAGTATTAGAGACAGTAGAGCAAGTGGCACATTCAGGCATCGTTTAGTACTAAATAGTGTATTTTATTGTGTGCCATATTTCCACTATAACTCATTTTATATGAAGGGTATCATAGAAGACATTTAGTGTTTCCAAGCCAAATACCACACTTGGCTGTCATCATGTGTATTTTAAGTAGGTAGTGGCAGTCATTATGTATCATTAAGAAAATGAAGGCATTTCCATTGTGAAAAACTGATCGCAGAATGTACGAGTCTGTGATTTTAATATATAAAGTTACTTTTAGGCAGTGTTTTTACACTTGCAGAATAGTGTTTATACACTGGGATGTGTGTGTGTGTGTGTGTGTGTGTGTGTGTGTGTGTGTGTGTGTGTGTGTGTGTGTGTGTATATGTTGGTACTGATTACTCACTATAAAAATTTTTTTGACAATCTCAGTCTTGGTACTTCTCCCAAATATTGAGTAAGTAGACAAAATGTGGAACGGCTATTTATAGCTTTATTTGTGAAGGTTACAGCTGATAAAAAGGTGAAACTATTGACAGACAGTTTTATTGTTGGATCTGTATGATTCAATGTTATTTACCAGATAAAAAGGTAAAATTATTGACAGACTGTTTTATTGTTGGAATTGTATGATTCAGTGTTATTTACCATCATCCAACCATCATCTACTCAGCCCAGTCCCTACCCAAACTGCAAAAAGTCACACAGGAAGCCTTTTCCTCTGTTGAAACTTGGTTATCCGATGTCCAATTAATACTCAACCCAAACAAAACTAAACTACTCATCTTCCAACCCACCAAACATGCTCAAAACAACTCTCACTTTAACATCACAGCAAAAGACAACACCACTATATACCCAACTGAACACACCAAATTGTTAGGAGTGGAAATAGACAATAAAGTAAAATTTGACATTCACATATCCACGACCATAAAAAAGTCCACAAAAAATTAGGAGCGCTATACAGAAATAAGCAACTTCTCACCAAAGCAGCAAAGATCTGAATAGCAAATTCCCACCTTATCTCCACCCTACTTTATGCCTCTCCAATATATACCAACCTAAGGCAATGCGATCTAAACAAGCTAGAGACCTGCTACAACAAAATCACCAAATTCGCCACAGGGGCATCCTACCGTAGTCACCACGGTCTCTCACTTGCTGAACTGGGCTGTCTTGAACTCCCTCACCTCCTTCAATGGTATCAGCTCTCACTCACCCACAAACTAGTAAACCATCCACTAAATGTCCCATCCCTCCAGAATCTACTCCAACCCTATTGCACCACCAGACCACTAAGATCCAGCAACAAAAATCACTTGCAGATCACCAAAGCCAATAACTCTGCTGGTGAAGCACTATTCTCTTGCACCATAGCCAAATTATGGAACTCCCTCCCACCCACAGTTACCTCCATACCATCATGCACCCACTTCAAAACTTTGCTAAAAGCGCACCTAAAAACATGCTGGCTATGCCCTTGCAACTCCCACTCTAATATCACCCACCCCATCCAAACACTACCTTTCTTTCCACTCCACTAACTACCTTGATTATAGCAAGCTCAGATGCTCATAAGCCAGTACTTATTATACAGCAGGAACTTCTTCTTGTAACATTTGTTAATGTCTGTTATGTACTTCACAGATAAAGATTCTAGTTGTCTACTGATGTACTATGTTCTTCATCTGTAAATATGTTGTAAGTCATTGCTATGTAAATTGTTAATCGCTATGTAATCCAATGTAACTACTGTCTGTTTATTTTAACTGTGGAGCTTTTCTCCCCGGGCCTCCGCTGAAAATGGACCTACGTCCAGTCGGACACTCCTGGTCAACAAATATAAATAAATAAATCATCTGAGTAAAACCTCAGAACAGACTATCTTGACAGCAGTAATACTCAGTATTATCATCATCATAATCAGCCCCCTTTTTTTCCTGATTTTTTTCTATATGGGGTCGGGGTATAGTGTTAACTGTCGCCAACTCTCTTGATTCAGTGCCACACTCCTGCCTTCTTCAACACTCATGCCTGACTGTTGCAGATCTTCTCTCACGGAATCCATCTACCTCTTTGATGGATGCCCTCGTTTCCTCTTAACTTCTTCCTGTCTGTCCCAAATCTTCCTCACCAGATTGTCTTCTGCTTTTCTGCACATGTCCAAACCATTGTAATCTGTTCTCCTCCCTTAAAGCTGAAACCCCCTACCACCAGTCTTAGATTGTTGTCCTGGAAATGGTTTTCCAAAATTGTTATTCGGACATTGCCAGCACTAAGGTTCAGTTGTATGCCAGTCAGTGCCATGGGAGACCCCATGTATATTTATGTCAGGTAAGGCATCCTGCTTAACTTTAAGTGGCTAATCAGTAAGGTTTATTGTGCTAGAGATTGAACTTTGTTTTACATGAACAATACTGTCTAAATTATAGTGTGTGATAGATGGCATGGTATCCTTGGTTTGGGTTGGGTGGGTTAACCACTGCAGACAGGGGTACAGTTTGAGACAGAGAGACAAACCACATATTTAATGGAGAATGCATAAAATGTCTGTCAGGCTTTCAGAGGCTCATCTCAATTTCCAAATGGAAAAACAAAGTAACCAACGAATAAGGTGAAAGAAGGTCTGAAATTCACTGTATACACTTACTTAAATGTTAAAAGAATGTTAGATGCATTGTGCAGGAGTGTGTAAGGCTTTGGCACCCCTTTTGCTACACTGCATTACCTTTACTGTCCAGCTGTTTTTTCACTGACAGTCTTTCCAAGCCAGTATTTCCATAAGTATTTAGCTCTTTCTGATTGCTTGCTTGGACTGTTACACTCCACATTTGGGTGTTACTGCTCAACAAATGCTATTCTGGAATGCTGATTGTGGACAGGATAGATTTAAACAAATTAATGTAGCATGGGTTTTGCACTGCAGTTCAGAATCGGAAACTCCATAGAAAACTTATTTAGGAAAATAAGCCATTAGTCTGCACTGTAGTGCATGATGTATGTTTTTTATTCTGTAGCCTTGCTGTGAACTTTTCCCTTTGAAGTAGCAACATTAGTATGGTATTGACAGCACAGCCTGGAGCTGTTCATCTTGCAGCTTTATAGTGTATGCATTAGAAGTGAATCTTGAGGGGTCAGCCAAACATTTTATTCCAAAGTTATCTGAGCATGAGTTCATGTTCTTTTGTGAACCTAGCCTGACGCATCTTAGAAGAGCTTGACATCTGTTCAGTGCCCATGATAGGAGCACAAGTTTTATTTTGCTTATTGCCTCTTTTGCCTCTTATCTTTCAGTTTCGAGAATTCACTGTCAGTCTCACAAAGTTTGTACACAGCAGTGACCCCCCTTGTCTTATAGTCAGAAGGTTTTACTTATAGAATCAGCACATCTTTTTTTTTGGTTTATAAAGTAATGGACCCCCTTTTCCTTCTGACAGGATTTTACTTTTGAAATCAGCATCCCTATCTTGCTTAACATAGCAGTGAATTAATTCCCTTTCTGGGGGTTTTACTTTTTAAATCAGCACCTTTCTTTTGCTTTATTTAGCAGTTAATCCCGTTTACCTGTCAGATGGTTTGACTTTTAAAATCAGTACCTTACACCAACCTTTAATTGCACAAAGTCCATGAGAGCTGTTGTAAAACAATTTTCTCTCTCTCTCAGACGCGCGCGCACACACACACACACACACACACACACACACACACACACACACACACACACACACCTTTTTATTGCAAGTCTTTACTATAACACCATCGGCAAGCTTTCTTTTTCAGCCTACTGTTTAACCAGGGCACCAGTGGCCTAAAAGAGAAGACGTTGGCCTTCTAAGACACAGATTGTGGGACCCATCTGAAGTTATATAATCTTTATACAATGGAGTTTTTTTCTCTCCTCCTAATAAATGCCCATGATGCACAGGAACAGAATTGGTTGTTAGCCTACTGTATAACTATGAGCCTGTGAAGCATTGTAGACCCCCTTTTATTGCAGAGCAAGTTTCTGTACAAGCACAGGATAGATTTTGTTGTAGGTAATACAAGTTCTTTGGTGTTAATTCATTTTTCAGGAAGTCCTTTTTTAATTAGGTGTCTTGTGCTTTACCACAGGGTTCTTGCTTTTGTCCAGATAACATCTAATATGATTTTGTGCTGTATAAAGTTGTTATACACTTGACCACACACATCACATGGTAAGATTTAGTGGTATATAAAAGTACACACTTTACCACAGACATTATCTAGTAGAATTCAGTGCTGCATAAAATTAAACAATGGAACTCTGTACAGCACTGACTCCTACTCCGTGTACTGTTTGTGATATAGTATGTTGTTAGTGCTTTCGACGTGCTGCACACATTTGCTGTTATTTCTCAGCTAGCTTGGCTCACGCATTGTTTTCAGCAGTTTCCATGAACACTGTGTATTTCAGAAGCAGTAAAGTACTGTTCAGAAAGCATTAGCAAATATGGTTTTCACTTGCTTTAAACACAGACAATTCACAGATGCAAGAAATGCCTGGTTCGTATAAATAGTATAATTTTCTTTTCATTTTTGCTACTCGCCATATTCTGATGTGCTTCAGCAGCTTGTAAGATTCTAATCTGCACACTGTAAAGTTATGAACCTTTACACCGAACAGTCAGCGTCTCCTTCATGCAAGGGTCCCACCTGAAATTGTGCTTTTAGTAAGTCATTCTCAGCGTGCAAGGGCTAGCATTCCTTTGTTTCCCTTAGACTGTTCATTTACATACCACAAAAGTGCTTGGTACAGTTTCTTGCTATACAGAGTTGCCTTTTTCTCTCTGCTACGTTCTTCATTGACAGTTTTTGCAGCCCATCATATTCATAAGTATATGCCATGTCCTGATTGCATGATAGGAATGTCGCACTCCCCATTTAGGTGTTACTGCCCAGAATGTGCCATTCTGGAATGCTGAGTTTGGACAAACAATGGGATAGGTTTTAAATGAGTTTCTATAACACAAGTTAGGATAAGAAACTCTGTAGAAAACTTCTTTATGAAAATGAGCTACAGTTCTGCACCATAGTGAATAATGTATATGTAAGTATTTCCTTCCAAAGTAGCAACATTATGATATAAACATTGGCTGGTGCCGTTCATTTCACAGGTTCACGCTATATTCTTGAAATGTGAATCTTGAAAGTACATATGACATCTTTATTCCAAACCTGTCTATGCAGTAAGTTCCAGTACAGTTACCTTCTGCCATTTAAATGGATTATGCAGTTTGTAAGTTGTAGGTGAAGGAGAGTTTTGTCAGTGTGTTTGCTTTCTTCCATATATTACCATAATTATAAATAAATAAAAGGTCTATTTCTATTTTACTGCAATATTAATACATTAATGTTTTCAGTTTTGCTATTCATGTGGTTTGTATTTCGATAACTGAGGAACCATTCTGTTCTCCAGGCTGTGTGCGGTTTGTAACCAGACAAGAATATGTAGATAAGGAATTCAGGTTGTCCAGTCCCCTACCTACTGAAAAAGCTACTGAGTTTATAAATGCGTAGTGAAGGTAAAAACTGTTTACTGTGCTGACAGAAGAATGATGAATTACTTATGTTTTTCACGGACATGTTAGACTTCCCTATTAAATTTTCAAAATTTATCTTTTCCCTTAACCACAGAATGCAGAAAGTGTACCACTTGGTTAGGTCATGCATTGTTTGTTTTTCTTTTGTTTAAATCTTTATTAAATTATCACATAGACAGTCATACATTTATATAAATGAAAACAAACCATATTGACATAATTTTAGTTGCAAACATTATACTTCACAAACCGTATTGACACAATTTTATTTGCGAACATTATACATTGCTGATAATCTATCCAGTCATTGTCAGTCAAACATTACATAGATCATTCAAATTCTGCCTTCTTTTAAACCTCATCCCTCCTCTGTATATATTTTTCCAGGGTCTATATCAGAAGATCAAAGTTTCAAAACTTCAAATCTGATATGGTCGACACCATATGATCAAAGTCCTGAAACTTCAAATCTTTTAATGGAGATCTCTGTACAGCGCGGAAAGGGACGATTTCCCTTTTCTGCACTGTAGTATGATCTCGGAGTTGGTATATTTAAGTTGCGGGGGTGTGGGGGGGCAAGGGGCTTGCCCCCCTGCTTAGAGCATTTAAATGGTTTGTTTTTGTAGGTTGTTTCATTTTATTACATCTTTGATATTTCAAGACTTCGATTATATGATGTCGACCATATCAGATTCGAAGTTTTGAAACTTTGATAATGTAATATAGACCCATTTTTCAGACATTTCCCATTTTTTTCTGTGTAATTTGCCCCTTTTCTAAAGATCCCAATTCCAGTTGTTTCATTTCCATTACTATATTCACTATTTAAAGTAAAGTTGGTTTAGACTTTGATTTCTGTTTTCTAGTAACTGCTTTTTTGGCAGCCACCATAATTTAGACTCAGCAAGGTCTTACTTTGTCTAGGCAATTCTGATTCTGTAGCAGAAAAAAAATATTTTCTTAGTTACACCAGTTTGCTCACCCAGTATCCCTGACAGAGCAGTCTGCAGGGAATCTTTAAAGTGTGCCAACTTCTTACACTCCCAGAAAATAAGTTCACAGTTACCCGTTTCTTTCCAATCACACATCCAACATTTGCTGTCTACCTGAAGAAAAATTCTTTGGAGACTACTTGGAGTATAAAAATACCTATGTAAACACTTCCAACTAAAGATCTTAAATCTTCTAGAATTTGTTGCATATTTTGAAGATATACATATATCCCCCATTGTTTATTTGTGAATTGCTTATCCAATCTCTCTACCCATTTCTTTCTGACATCCTCTGATTCTTATAGTTATGCAAAATTTTGAATACTCTACTAATTATTCCTTTTTAACAGCAGCTTTTGTTCTAGATTCTGCTAAAAACTGCACCAGTGCTGGTCTTTTGCTTATGATCCCCCTATTTCATGCTTTTTGCCTATACTCTGATATCAATCCTTGATAGTGAAGGCAATCTCTACCCTGCATTCCAAATAAATTTTTGGGCTCTTCCCATTCTGTTACTTTTCCCTCTCCAATTATTTGCTCCCAGTACCATGGTTCTTTTGCCAGTTTTCTCCAATAAATTCCAGCCCCTTCTTGCCTATTGTCTGTATCCCTAATTGCAGTCATCCGTATTGGCAGAATCTTCTTTCTCCACTCCCGTGTTGGCTTAGTTCTTAGAATAATTTCTGCTACTTTATGAGTATAATATTCTGTATGGTTATTGTTATTCTCCTTAAAGATCTGCATCCAAAATCCCACTCTCTCCTTGTTTCTTGAGCTTCCCCCTGTTTCGTCATCATCCCTTTCCACTTTGAATTATAGTTTTCTGCTTTTGCTATGCAAAGGAGCCTTAACTGTGTAGCTCTGAAGTACACCTTCAAATAAGGCAACCCCAAACAGCCTTGTTCAGTTGGAAGAATCAGTTTATCCCAATTGACTCTTGCCATATTACCCTCTCAGATAAAATCCTTTGGCTCTTTTTATTAATTGATATCCACAGCTTCTCCTCTGGTTGATAAAAATATGCCTGACCTGTGTATAAAATGATAAAAGAAGAGGGGGCAAATATTGCCAAGTCATGATGTGCCATGCTGATAGTTTCCTACCCAAGAAGACTGAATGCTGTAATTAAATCAAAAGGTGCTTCAACAAAGTATTAGTTTAAGGGTGTGCATACTGGTGCAACTAGCATATTGTAAGTTTTTTTATATTTTTCCCCTAACATTTGTTTGTTTTTCAATTGAATTGTACAGGTTATAGGTCACATTAAAGGTGGGAAAAGTTTTGAAATGATTTATTATGGTCTCATTATTTTATATCACAAAAAATGGCATTTTAGCAGGGGTGTGTACACTTTTATATCCACTGTACATTTCCTCATCATTAGCTAATTCTGTCAATAGTTTGGACTGATAACCCCTCTCTAAAAACATTTCAGTAATAATGGAAATCTCATATTCAAATTTACAATCTTCAGATGTCATTCTTGATGCACGAATGAATTGACGCATTGGAATGTTTTTTTTTCAAATACACAGGATGGTTACTAGAGTAATGTAAATAATTGCTAACAAAGGTGTTCTTTCTGTAAACTTCACTAGTAAACTTCATATTGTTTAAATTTTCTGGATGTTGCCATAAATTGGGATTAACATCTAATCCAACATCCCCTTGAGTAAAATTCAAAAAATCTGAAGTGTTGTTCATACATTTAACCAAATCATAAGTTTGATTAACATTTCCTTCTACAATAAAAAATAAATCATCTATGTATCTGATATAAAAAAAATACTTTCCAAAAGGAAAAAAGTGGTTTTAGAAAAGTATACTCCCACCATCCAAGAACAATGTTAGCATAAGCTGGGGCAGCAGCCGACTCCATAGCTACCCCTCTGTTCTGCTTATAGACTTTTCTGTTAAACAGAAAAAAAATGTTGTGAAGCAAAAGTTCCAAAAGAACACAACACATGTTAAAAAAAAAAAAAAAAAGCCAAAGAATTCAAATATTGTTTTACAAAATCTATCCCAATCTCATGGGGTATGCTAGTAAAAAGTGCATGAGTGTCTACCGTGAATAATGTATTTTTATTGGGATCAAAATCTGAATTTAAACTAAAGGTTCTAATTTTACCCAAAAAGTCCCACGAGTCCTTGATAAAGAACTCCATTTGCTTAACAATAGGATTTAAAAAAGGGTCAGGAACCAAAGAAATCCCTTCTGTGACACAGTGGGTGGGATAGACTATAGGTTGAAATGGGGGATTGTTGGGATCCTTACATATGTCTGATCTGTGTAGCTTCATGATGTGTTTGCACCTCCAGGACCCCCAGCCCCCCTGTTCTGGACGTAGGATCATTTTGTCCCATACCACCCTCTGGGGGAGGGGGTCTTTCCTCCCCAGATAAACATTTGAATTTTAGCTTACCCCAAAATTCTTTGCCTGGATCCATAAAGTATGCCTGAATGGGGTATAGTTTTAATGGGACCATGTACATCTTTTTCACCTGACATTTCACCTTCAGGTCTATAAACATAATTTTCCATGTTCTTTTTGTACAATGCACCATTGCCATAGTTTTCTTTAACAGTTTGCTTGTCGTACTTATCACATTTGTGTGTAACTAAATGTACAGATATTTCATTTCACTATTCCTCCATAGGAATGGGTATTCCTGCACCATTTCGAATGTAGGGGCTATGTTATGTACAGTGGTCTGCGTTTTCTGAGTATTTATTTTGTATCCCTCCAGCCTCTTAAATTTGTCTATAATCTTGAACAGCTTTGGAATTTCTACAGCTAGGTCTGCATTATAAATTATTACATTGTGTTCAAAAAGGGCAGTTTTCTGGATTGTACCCCCATGTTTGCATCCCAGTCTTTGTGTATGTCTCACTGCCCGGGCTAGTGTGATTTTATATAATATATATATATATATATATATATATATATATATATATATATATATATATATATATATACAGATAGTGTGTGTGTGTGTGTGTGTGACACACACACACACACACACATATATATTATGAATAATAGAGGGGATGGTGACAACCCTGCCGAGTTCATACTGTTCATGCCAGCTTACCTGATACTCTACATGCTGCCTTTATCTGTGCATTTGCTCTTAGATACATGTTTTGTAGTATTTGTATCCATTCCGTAGGCTGTACTATCCTGTCCAGAATTGTCCACATAAAGCCCCAGCTGACCCGGTCAAAAGTCTTTTCTGCATCCAGACCATCTAGCATAAGTGGTTTCTTGTTGTAAATTACATATCTCAGTAAAAATAATGTCCTGTTTATATTATCAAAGGTCTGCCCGTGTTTGATAAAACCACACTGGTTCCCTCCTGGTTTTAGCTGATGTCTGCATGAAGCCAAGGAAGCAGGGTCCTTGTTTTCTTTGGGTATTACTACTAAACCTGCTGCTCTCCACGGTTGTGGGACAGGTTCCCCTCATAATATTGCATTAAATAACTTTTCCTGGTACTTGATTATTTCCAAGTGTGAAGCTCTCCATACCTGTATTGGGATACCATCCTCCATCCTGGTGGTTTATCTGTTGTTTGTTTTCTTTTGGCTTCTTCTATTTCCTCCTTTATTTCTTTCATAAGTGTCCGGTTTCCTTCCTCTCTCATCCATTGTAGGTTATTTTTGCCTAACCATTTTTCTGGTTACTCTATCTGTCTCTGGGTTCTGACCTTCCCCTTTGTATAGTTCCTCAAAAAAAAGTCTGTCCTTCCAAAGTACCTGCCTTTTCTTTTCCCATCCTCCATGTCTTTGGATTTCGTCATTTTTTTATTGTTCATTCCACTGTTTGTCTTTGTCTTTGTGCTAATTATTTTGTATTCTCTGTCTATTTTCAAAGAATTGTAGTGCTAATGCAAAGTGCTTTTCTTCTTCCTCTCTAGCCTGTTGGTGCTCTGTTTCCCAGTCGGAGGTTCCCCTTGGTTACAGTTCATCTCATTTATGCATTGCCTGCTTATATCTCTAAGTACTTTAATACCATTCTTCATTGGCTGTTTGATTTACTAGGAATTGAATTTCATTTTTGTCTTCTAGTTAGTGCATGCTTTATCTGCTTTCATGATGTTTTCGGCCAACTTTCCACTGAGCATATTCTTAATCCAGTCTTTAAACATACCCTTATTAATTAGATATACTGAAAAGCACCAATGTTTTTTTGCCCTTGTCCCTTTCTTGCTTATCCTGACTTCCACTGGTGCGTGGTAATGTTACTTGACTCTGTCCATTTCTCATACTCCATGGTAACATAAAAACAATCCAGGTATGCCCAGCTGGATTGTTGCCTAGAATAGTGTGTATAGCCTCCATAATTCCCCCTTTCCTGCTTTATATCAGTCATGCCAAACACTATCATGTCTTTGTCTAAGTATCTTGCCTCTTTTTTCCCAGTTTCACAGCTCAGGGGCCCCCATTATATCTGTTTTATTGCAGATTATATTCCAGTCACCTCCCATGAGGTAAAGTTTCTTGGTAAGGGGTAAAATTTCTCCCAGTATCTCTTTAATTTGTTTAATCTTTGAGTTGGGGAGGGTATATAAACATTTACCAGCAATGTTTTTTGTCTTTACCATATACCTTTCCCAGTAACATATATACCTTGCATCTATGTTTTAGCGATGAAACGGCATGCTTATTGAAAGGCAGTTGATCATACAAAGACCAGCGAAACTTCCTTTAATCGAAAGGCCATATGATTGTAAATACTTTCCTCGAACAATCATAGTTGGTCAGCATAAATGAAATGGAACTAGTACATACTTATTGGTAACATAGGTATAAGGAAACCTCCCCTTTCCCCAGTGTAGTGCAATCTCTGAGTTGATATATATAATTAGTGGAGGGTGTGGACGTCACAGTCCCCACAAGAGGAGGATTCGGTGAACACCAGACCCCCCCCACTAATTATGTATACCAACTGTAAGACTGCACTACAGTGGTGAAAGGGCAGGTTTCCTTATACCTACGTTTCCGATAAGTATGTACTAGTTCTGTTTTGTTTATGTTGACCAACTATGATCGTCCATGGAAAGTATTAATGATCATATGGCCTTTCAGTTAAAGGAAGTTTCACTGGTCTGTGTACACTCAACGGCCGTTTGTTGAACATGCAGTTCGGTCACTAAACACAGACCCATATACCTTGCCTATCTGCTGTGGTACTTTCCCATGTTATTTTAACATTTTTCTATTCTAGCGTTAAAACTTTTTTTTCTTCCTCTATTTTATGTGGGCCTCAAACCCCTTCATTGCACTTCTTTTTATTAGACTTTATGCTCAACCTCCCTTAAGTGGGTTTTCTGGAGCAAGGCTATATCTACTCCCAATCTATAAATTTGGGCTAGTACTTTTGTTGTTTCCGCTAGTTATCCAATCCATTTGCGTACTAATTTAAAATCCTAATCTCTCCCATGTTTGTGTTGCCTTTTCCTTTCCCTTTACTTTTCTTATTTTCAGCCCATTCTCAGAGTTTGACTTTACTTTTACTTATATGTTTGTCACTTCTCTCTCTCTCTAGTCTCCTTTTTCAGCATGCTGTTCTGGTTTAGTGTTTTTATCCCTTCAATGGTATAATTATATGCAGTTCACCTTCTTTTATTCTCCCCAAATCCACCGGAGAAACCTCTCCATCACTGATGTAGGGCATCTCCACATCTAACGTGTTCTTTGTCTTCGTCCTGTTTGTTGTTTTTCATTTGTCCCCTCCCCAAGCACAACATTTTCATTTAAAGATAGATGAGACAAAGACAGTAAAGGGCAAAACATGGTGACCTAAGTGCTTTGATCATTTATTTCAGTTTCACATATTTTGCACATTGCACTGTCTTTATATTTTGCAGTCTCCTAGTCTGTGTTTGTAACCAGCTTTCACATTTTATTATTATCATACTCTACTCTGTTGTTTAATCATTTTCTTTACATCTTCCAAGTCCACCTACATTTATATATGCAAATGTTTACCAAGTCCATTTTGTCCTTGTGATCTTCCTAGTGCATGTTGTTGGGCGTTCTGTTTGTCTAGTCTTTCTGCACTTCATTTGTATTTTCACTCATGTTACCCATCTCTGCCATCTTGCTTTCTGTTTGTTTAGACTATTCATTCATCTGATTCTTTTTTCTATCATTTGCTGGTGGAACATGAGGTTCTATCATTTGCTGGTGGAACATGAGGTTCTATCATTTGCTGGTGGAACATGAGGTTCTGTCATTTGCTGGTGGAACATGAGGTTCTATCATTTGCTGGTGGAACATGAGGTTCTATCATTTGCTGGTGGAACATGAGGTTCTATCATTTGCTGGTGGAACATGAGGTTCTATCATTTGCTGGTGGAACATGAGGTTCTATCATTTGCTGGTGGAACATGAGGTTCTATCATTTGCTGGTGGAACATGAGGTTCTATCATTTGCTGGTGGAACATGAGGTTCTATCATTTGCTGGTGGAACATGAGGTTCTATCATTTGCTGGTGGAACATGAGGAATGGCTTTATCAGCATTCTAGTAGGTTGCTTCCCATTTTGCTGCTTTCCTCTATTCCTCCCCCCACATTAGATGGTCCTTGGTCCAGTATTTTTGATCATTGTTCTTCCTTCTATGTTTTTATAATCTCCAATGCCTTTTCATGTGATAAATTATTTTTCCTTCATTGTGTCAAAACCTCTTATAGGGTTGCTGGGTATTTTAGGTTGGCCCTAAGTCCAGCTTGTCTACTTAGTCTTATTGGTGGTCTGTAGTAAGTCCTCTTTTGTCTAGTTGTTACAGAGTAGCTGTCATCTACAAACACTCTGCTATTCCCTATTTTCAAATTCTGCCCCATCTTCCAAATTGCTTCCAGGAGCCATTTCTTTTTTTTTTTGCTTATAAATCTGAAATTTCACTGTAATTGATCTGGGCATCTTCTTTAGTAGAACTGGTGGCAAATACACTGTGTGCACCTTTTCAATGTCTCTGGCTGCTAGTCCAGTCCAGCTGCTGTACCACAATTTCTTCAGTCTTCCCCTTCCAATCTTTCCAGTATCGCTTTGAAGCACAAGTTGTCTCATCGTGAGTGGTCCTCCAGTTGTGTTCTTCCTGGTGGACTTCATGTTCCGCAACTCTTTCCTTCATTAATTGGCTGTCACTGAAACACTTTTCTATTTCCTTGTCATACCTGTTGACCACCTCTTCCAACTCCTTGATATTTTTATTTTCTTTGATGTACTCCTGAAGGACATCAGGCATTTTAAAAAGTTGCATCCGCATTTTATCAATTTTTTTCTAGCTATCCACCAGCCATTACAGGATTGCTAGCTACTCTTTCCTTTAGTGGCTCGATGACTTCTGGCTGTGCATCTTCTGCTCTACTTTCCGCCGTCATATCAGCTTTCTTAGTTTTACATTTTTGCCCTTTTTCTTGTCTCACTCTTTCTTTCCATCAATTTAACAATTGCAGCTCTCCGTTGAGTAGGGTTTTGCCTTTAAAGTAGTGCATCCTGCCAGGAGAGGAGAGAAAACAGGTCCACACTTTACACCTCCATACCCGAAGTCGTGAGGGTGGTATTTTCATTAGCTTAAGGCAGATTTGTAAAAGTAGTAGTAAATGTTTCACTTTGATGTTTGTGTAAACTGAAAATTGTGAGTGATTTAATTAAAAAATGGAGATTTAATTTTGCAATAACCTTTCATCAAACACCTTTAGAAAATCTTAGGCACCACATGCTGTGGTACTAATTATTTATATGCATATACGTAAACAGAAAACCACTTTATGGTGGGACTCGGTGCTGTATAAGCCATTGTTATTCAATTGTAAACTCTCATGTAAAATTACATGTGGTGCTGTTTTTCATTTCTTAGTATGAAATATGCTTAAGACTGGAGAGCGATGTATAAATTCTGTGTGCATTTAAACTTAATTGCCTATTTGAAGGTATTAATTTTTCTGTACAGACAGAAAAATGTTGACTAACATTCATGTTTCTTTAGTAGAGCCAGTGCCTAATTTTTGTAGTTGCCTGAAGACTGCAATGGAGATTATATTTTAGAGAAACCCTTTTTAGATTGGTTTCTCATGTTGTAATTCAGTTAAATATTTTTTCTGAAAGGCAAAAAGCTTCTCATGTTCAAATAAATTTACAATTTTTCTTGAAGACAAACTGCATAAGGCTGTTACTATTTAATA
Organism: Protopterus annectens; assembly: GCF_019279795.1. NCBI lineage: Eukaryota > Metazoa > Chordata > Ceratodontiformes > Protopteridae > Protopterus > Protopterus annectens. The sequence continues at coordinate 783,590,797 of NC_056733.1, read as the reverse complement.
AATATGAGTATCTTCTTTCCCTTTATTGGGCCAAAAGGGCATTTATATTCCATGGGGAAAACTCTTCATGTTGCGAATTTGTGAGGTTTAAATAATGTTTTTTGTGAGGTAAATGGTAACGCAATTATGCTAACATGACTGTGTCATAGAGTGAAGGTTATTTGAACATAAAAGTGCTTTTTTACTATTTTTGACAGTTTTTCATACTTCCCACAGGCCAATCCAACTAGTTTCATTGGTCGGTGGTACAAGGATTGAGGGGCATATCTGTTTTACATGCTGTGGCTTCCATGGTGAGGACACTTGTTTAGCTAATTAAGAGGCTCCAGACATATCTTTAAGCATTCACCTCTTGGCTCTTCCTGGTAGCTAGCGCTACAACACACTCCAACTAGGTATTAATCCTGAGGATGTGCCTGTAATGCTGAGCATGGGGACAGAACTGGGTAGATTTAAAGGTGTTAAATCAAATTTCTCTAGGGTGTTATGAGCTGTAGTTCAGAATCAAAAATTCTGCAGAAGACTTCTTTAGGAATGCGAGATGTGGTTTTGCATTGTAGTACATAATGCATTGTGTAGATTGTGATTTTCTTGTTGACAGTTTCTCTGGGAAGTAACAGTGTTGCTGTAGTGTTGACATGAGCTGGAGTTGATCTTTTCAGAGTTTACAGATTGTCCATTGAATATGAATCTTGAAGGATTAGCTGAAATAGTTAATTGTGGGAGGGGGGATGCCAGTTGTCCTTTAGTTACACTGTCATGCAGTACTTAATAGTATGTGAAATTTGGCTGAGGGAATGTTTTGTCCATTTATCTGCTTTCTTTCCTCATATAGTTCTTTTCTCTTTTTGGCAACTCACTGAGAGCTATGTAAGTAAGTTCCTGTTGTTGAGTGTCCCAGTGTCCGAGTTTACAAAGATGCTGGGTTTTGTTTTATCAAGCTCGGCCTTGGATTAGGGTGACATGTTCTCTGTGTAGATGTCAGGCTGTTCCTCTTTTCTTGTGATAGCATGATCTCAAAAGTTAACACATACATCTAAAATACCATGAGGTGTGTGTGTGTGTGGGTGTCACAGACCCGTCATACGAGTGAGATGGAGGGGGCTTTCTGCCATGCAGAAATGATTAACATACTTTGCAGGCTTACTTAGCTCAGCAGTTGAGCTGTTCTTGTCTCAGTTGTTGGCTTGTTGAGAGACCAGTTTTGTTGACAGCTTTAACTCTTATCACTACTTGTTTGACAAACTGGCTTAGGAGAAAACAATTCAGACCCAAAACTGCTTATTTACCTGGCCAGAAGTGAAAGGATACATTGCTTAGGATATTTCCCATTGACTTGCTAACATTGCCTAGTTTAATTTTTATCCTTTATCTTCCTCATAATGAGACATGCAGAGCATGCGTCTCCTTCTAAGCATGTACATCACTGTTCTTCGAAACTACCTGACTGTCAAACCTTAGGCATATTTGGAGATATGGGAGTTGTTTGAAGTGTAAAAAGGCCTGTCAAAAGCCTGTCTGTGGCTTATGTTTGGCCTGCTGTTGTGATTATTTATTGCGTGTTGGTGTGCACGCGTGCAGACCAGTGCTCATGCTTGTGTGTGTGTGTGTGTGTGTGTGTGTGTGTGTGTGTGTGTGTGTAAGTAAATGTATGTATATATAAGTATAGACATACACACACAATGTGTATGTATTACATATGTGTGTGTAGACATGTACACAGATACGTGTGTGTGTGTGTGTGTGTGTGTGTGTGTAAATTTTATATATATATATATATATATATATATATATATATATATATATATATATACATACATACACATACAGGCAGATTTTATTGAAAGTGTCTTTTAATGAAAAGTTTTATGTGCCTGGAAAACTTGTTGAATGTACATGTTAGTGACTATTCAGTTAACCAACTGCTTGCTATAGTGAAATGGAGTAAAATGCTACCCATAAAATAAATATCTAACCTACTTTTAGGATCCCACCGCTACACACTATTCCAATTCCACACATATTCACTCCCCTTGCAGCTAGACTTCACGAAAAAAACTCCTCATACAACATGAGACAGTACTCACAAGTCACATCAACTCTCATTACCCCTAAAACTAAACCACACATGCTTTGTTTTCTCAGGCACCTACTCTTTGGCAAGATCTCCCCATTGACCCAAAGGAAGTGAACAAATACTCCATATTCAGAAAGCACTTCTTCATCCAAGCCAAATGCTCCTGCTTCATCGCAGAACATATCACCTCACCTGTCTCCTTTCTGAGTCCCATCTCCTCTCTCAAGATTCACTGAAGAGTGACCCACTTTAAAAAACGATGTATACATTTATGCTTGATTGTACTTGCACTGTGCTTGTTAACTAGAATGTGCTTACATTGTTGTATTTTTTTTGTTTTTGAAATGTTTTGTATTTCACGTAGGCTGAGCCTGAAATTGGTCAGCACTGGTCAGTGCACTACCTCAGTAATCAAAAGTAAATAAATTAAAATAAAATGTATTGTGACAGGTAACTGTGGATTTCTGAAGTTAGTACAGAAACTTTTTTCAACATTTAGGATGTAGGAATGTGTTTGTGTGAGTGTTTGCAGGTCATGGTTAGAGTAAGGGCCAGGTAAGGGGACAGATTAGTGAAGTGTGTGTTTGTGTGGTGATTGTATGTAGTGTGTGTTTTGAGTGTCATGTGTAGTTTTAGTGTTATGGAAGGTTTTTTTCTAAGGTAAGGTTAGGGTTAGTATGCTTTACTAAGGTGAGGAAACCCCTTTTACACCACCTTAGTAATGTGTGCTAACTCTGACCCATCCCTACTCCTGCCCTTAATGCTAACCTACATCTTAGCACAGAAAAACCCCTTTCATAACAGTAGTACTATGCAGACATATCTAATCTGAATGTGGTAGTGGTAATTTTTGTAAAGATTGCAAAAGGGAACTATTTTCCTTTTGATGTTTTTTTGGCTTTCAGTAAGTGTGTTTTCCAACATGCCAGTTTTGATATGTTTATCTTTTAATGTTTCTGCATTTTAGTCATTTACTGTAAATCTGTATAAACATATGACAGATATGTCTATATCTATATTTGAATCTATATCTGTATATACAAAAAGCAGGAAAAACCCAGCTGAGTCAGACTTTGTACTGTGTGATACCTTAACCTCCTGCAATGGATGCCCATGGGATATATGCAAACGACCCCTTAAAAACATCAAGTGTTTCAGTTACATGGCTTCTGAATGCCCGTGTCACTTTTTACTTTTTACATTTTTAAGTCTTTATGGATACGTTCAGGCCAATAAAGCCGTACCCTACTAGCTGTGAATGTGCATGTTTTGACCTTTTTATTGACCTCCTCAGTATGGCATAAGTGGATTGTTTGGCTATACTTTAGAAACCCAGGGTCTTTAAACCCAGCTGATGCCTATAAATATTAAGGTGCCTGCAAAATAGCCCAAATAATATCCAAACCAAAGAGGAGAAAGGTCATACAGGCAAACCATTCAGTACAAACTGCAAGAAGATCCAACCCAGCTACAGTTTTTGCTCCGTGATACTTTAAATCTCCTGTAATGGAGGTCCCTTGGTTATATGCAAATGACCCCTAAAGTGCATCAACTGTTTCAGCAACGTGGCTTCTGAATGGCCATAACTTTTTAGTTTTCACATTTTAAATCTTTATGGATATCACTAGCTATGGACACCCATGTTTCGGACATTTTCTATGGACACACATGTTTTGGCCCTTTTATTGACCTCATTAACACAGCATAAGTTTTTTGTAGTTCTCCTTTTTGTCCTGTTATTTCCTTAGATTGGTATGCCAAGCTCTGGGTTATGCACCTTTTCCAAAAGGAATGGGTGATGCGGTGGTGCAGCGATTAGCATTGTGGCCTCACAGCAAGGGGGTCTGTGGTTTGATTCTTGGCAATGATACCTTCTGTGCGGAGTCTGCATGTCCTCCCTGCATTCGTATGGGTTTCCTCTGGGTGCTCCGGTTTCCTCCCACATTCCATTTGCATTGAAAGTCCCACTCTTTCCTTATTTCTTGAGTTACCCCCTGCTTGATCATCATCTCTTTTCACTGTGAATTGTAGCTTTCTGCTTGTGTTATGTATAAAAACCTTAACTGTGCAGCTCTGAAATATTCCTTCAAATCAGGTAATCCTAAAACTGCTTGTTCTGTTGGGAGGATCAGCTTATCACATTTGACTCTTGCCTTCCCTTCCCAAATAAAATTTATTAATTGCTGTCCATAACTTCTCCTCTGGTTGATAAAAAATATGCCTGACCTGGGTATAAAACTAAAGGGACTAAAACATTTTACTGCTTGTATTTTGCTATCCCTTTCCATAGGCAAGAGCTACCAGTTTCTCAGTTTTTGTATTATCTTTTGTTTAGTCTCTTCTCACATATCCTTAGCTGCCATTGCATAATCCTTTTTAATCTATACTCCTAAGTACTTAATTTTATCATATACAAATAAATATGGGTATTGCTGAACCAAGTACATAGTTTATAGCTATAGCTTTTGTTTTATCTTCATTAATTTTATATCTCCCCTCAAAAAAAAAAAAACTGTCAACTGTTTCTGTTCTTGATCCATACACCTCTTCTCCTCTGTATCACTTAAAATTTTGGCAGTTCTTCTAAGTAGTTTATGTTGCTTTTCCCTACCTCTCTTTCTGTTTTCTTTCCCACTATATTTTTAAAGTCCATCTTCATTGTATTCACCATGCTAACTAGTTCCAGTGGAATTACTTCTTTCTGAATTAATAACTATAATTTTGCCTTTTGCACACTCCTTGAATACAGCTCTTTTTAGTAAATATGTAGCTAGATATCAGTGCATTTCATTTATTTTAGCTCTTTTTGTATTTTTTCTTAGCTGTCATATGTACATGATCAGATACTGTTATTGAGTGCGTCCCAAATCTTTCAATGAAATGTTCATGCTCCTTTGATGCATAGTTTCTATCCAGCCTAGCCAGTTGTTGTATCTTGGGGTGTAATGTGTAAACTTTCACTGAACTATTGCTATTGAAATAGCATCTTGTATACCAAATACTTAAAATCTCTCTTCTTTGGGTATTCTTTCTTTTCTATGTCTGTCTCTCTGTCACACATTCACTGCTACACAGTAGTCACTACCTGTAAGCAGAATACCTTTGTTGAAAATGTATTATTTCTCCAAAAATTCTTATAAGCTCCAAAACTGCAGTTGTATAGGGAATATAAATACATGCCAAGTTAAATGTTTTTCCCTCTCACTGCCACAGGTCTTCCATTATTCTGTTTTCTTCCAGCACAATTGGAGTCCCTCTTCCTGTTAGTATGATAACACCCTTTTTCCTTTGTACGTGGTGTTCTTCTGAGTATCCTCACTGAAATCCTGTTTTTATCAAACTTGTATATTTATTTCACTCCAAGTGTATCCTCTTCATAACAAATGTATCCTTTGCAACACAGCAATTAGCACCCTGCGTTTTTAATTCTCTGTTTTTTTGTTTTCTGTACCTGTAAGGCCATTTCCATTCCATGTAAAAACTGACAATGCAGCCATTCTTTCATTTTAGTGATGCAGTCCTTTAAATGCATGACCCGTCTGTTATAACTAGTCTTCCTACTAGCAGCTTGCATATGCCTTGTAACACTAAGAAGAATTTTTATATGGTTGTAGTTTTACACCTTTGTCTGAGCTCCCATCATGTTTTCCAGCCATTTCAGTCTGTTATAATAATCTACTTGTCCCTTTAACACTCACAATAAGAAAATAACTATATACATGATAGGAACATAACTTTAGCTTTCCATATAGCTGCTGCTGCTTCAAATCGATAACTGCCCACACAGCCATCATCCACCCCAAAACCAGCACCAATTATGCTTGTGGTTTCTGGAAATTACTCATAAATACATTACTATTTTGTTTCTGTATTATGTATATTCACCTCCCAGGTGTTAAACCTCTTTGAAAAAATAGACTAACTAGCCTAGAAAAAGAAAGTTTATTTTTTAGTATATTCTAAAGTTAAAACCATTGAAGTATTCAATTTTAACACCTTTTATTTCCCCATTTTTATTTTGCTTATTTTTTTTAATCTTCTCATTTGCTCAAAACTAGATCTCATTGGCCTTTTAATAGTTAGTTGCTAACCATCTTGCAGACCCACTGAAAAGGTCACTTAAGAGTTCACTTGGAAACATCTCTTAAATGAAATCATACAGATCTGAAGTGCATCAATTCAAGTCTGTTAATTTCCAGTAGACCACCAGCCTTGAATTTGGAATACCTCCAAGTCAGAGTCCACTTAAGGAAAAAAATCAGCTGTTGCCTTCAGAATATAATCTTCACTTTTCTTTCATTATTAATGAAGAAAAACATTGTTCTTGACTTAATCAAGTGTTTTAATGTAGTCTTCTAAGCTTGTACTTAAAAGAGAAATTGTTAAATTCTGTGTGTATGTAAGCAGTTCCATATACACACATCCCATCCCTCCCCCACAAGTACATAACACAACTTTGTTTGACTTGGTGATTCTCAGCTGCTTTTCTCATACTGCAATGTAAATAGTAAGTTGCTTTATTTGTGAAGATTATTTCTTGGCTTACTGTTATTATTAAGTCCGTTACTTTTACACCTTGCATTTAGAAAAAAATACTTTCTTGCCTTTCTGTTGCTGATTGAGCCAGCTACCACCGCCACAGAAATATCAGCTCTCCTTTATACTTTCACATTGCACAATGTACTATGAGCTACGTTTTTATATTTTGCAGTAATATTAAACTATGTAATACAAAATATGTTTAGAAAATAGAAATTATTTTCCCTGAAGTTATTTCTTTTCTTCTGTTTCTTCATGGGTGATTACATAAAGGGGATTCATACCCACCAGTTTGAAATAATTAGCAGACTTTTTGGGTTGATACTGCACATTTCTCCTACTGTTTACTCGGTTCATTTTACAGTTCTTACTTTTTCAGTATACCAGCTTTTGAGTCAAATCCCACCTTCTCCTGACTAGTACAAAGCCATATTCATTATTTTCCAATTCTCCCACTAGTTTTAGTGGAATTAATACTTTCCAGTTTTCATCTAGTTAAGTTTTCTTACAGTTCCTTATCCTCTGGCATTTGGTTCAAATTGAAGCTTCTACCAATTCTTCTGGGTCACTTCATTGGCTTTCCTTTGCCACTCAAGTATTTTCTTTTGGAAGAATGGAAACTGTTTCACTGGCATCTCTCTCTCATGGACCCCCTTACTTGTAGAGGACTGAAGAAAAAGTCCCCTTTACCTTGTTAACTGTGCTTTACCTCCCCAACATCTCATTTGCTTCCATATATATTTTTCATCCACCTGGAAACAATATTCTGAAAACTGCTGGATATAACAGTCTGATTCTCACACCAGACTCTTGACAGCTTCTAATACCTGCAGTAAACTTTTTCCTGTTTTGTCTAGTAAAACAGGAGAAATTATTTTTCACAAATACCTTGGCATTACCAATTTTCATTAGCTTTTCTTTTTATTGCATTTTTATCAGAAAAATCTCTTTCTGCTAGAACAACTGCATTTTAACCAACTGCAAGTCTCTGCTGCTTTCTGGAGCATAGATTTGGAGGATAGATACAATTCCACACTCTTAATAAATCCCTCGTTAGAACACTGATACAGTTGCCTATTTGTGCCTTCATAAAGTTAATACAGTCCACATACTCCAGCATGTCTGACATTGCAGAAAACCTGCATTTTTTTTCTTTCTTTGCTCTGTATTCTAGATGAGCTGTTTTTAAAATAATTTGATGTCTCAGTCACTGCCATTCCCTCCTTGATTTATTTTTCTGACTTCATCAAACTTAGCAGTTCATCAGATTATTTGATACATTTCTTATCTCTTTACAACTGTTTTTTATTTGTTCTTGTATATTTTTCCCAAGTCTAACTTATTTCAAATACTTCTGGTGTATCTGGTTTATTTTTTTCTTCTATATCCTGCATTGATATTGCAAGTAATTCTGCATCCTCTTAATCAGCCAGCAAGTTCTTCACATGAACAGCTTTTCCTTTTTCTTTTCTGGTTGACCTTTGATTACTTTTTCCCCAGATTTTTTTCCTCATTGACATCAAGTTACCGTTGCATTCCCCAAAAATGTATAATGTTTTACTGGCTTCTTAAACATTTTCATGGTTTTCACGCTGGGAGAGCTCCAATTAAAGTGTTAGACAGCTGTCGTTATGAAAGTCCCAATTTTGATGTTATTTCATAATAATTTCAATAATACTGTGCAGCTTTTTTTCTGCTACTAGAGTTATTTCTAGTGATAGCCAGACCAGTGTCAGAAAAGTAATGTTTTAGTCTGCGGTGCCAGCATCCTGGTTTTGGCTTATGCCCTGGGTACCCGAGGGCTTGCTATTTGAGGCTGTTGATTATTTGTTTATCCTACCCTATCACTAGTATTCATCGAGATTGCATTCCTTACTGATGACATTTTTCTTTTTGCATATTCAGGTATGCTCTGTTTCGGCAGGCCAAGTTGTAATTTTTTGTTGCCTGGCCTGGCCCCATCATAGGTTTCAGCTCCAAGCCCATGAAGCCCTTAATCCAACTCTGCAGATACATTGTCCAGTGCCTACTAAGATTATAATAAGGTTCACCATACAACTTGAATAAGTTATTTATTAATTTAATTCGAAAATCTTGGTAGATTATGGCATATCGGGCATCTTGAAGCTCAGTATGTCATGACCTTTGCAGTTGATCCTGTGCCTCTAAAGTACATAACATCTTCCAGTGGTGTGAACACAACAAAACTGCGAACAGTATTTAGCAGTCTTATCTGTTTTATAACCCAAAAAAATTATACGCTAAGCAAAATACTAAAATGTCATTTAACTGCACAGGTCACTGAAGAGTTCCTTTGTTAATTATTTCTGTTTTTCACTGGGCGTTCCTTCGTTGAAGGTTGTGTGTTAGGCCCGGCAAGTCAGCACGTAAAACTCTACTGCCAATCATTAGCGGACCGGAGTTCCGCTGTGGCGATCCCTAACCGGGAAAAGCCGAAAGACACAAACAAACAAACTATTTTATCACTTTCCACAGGACCTTGCCCAATGACAACATAATTTACTTGTGAATGTAATAAATGGAAGACTAAAGTGAAAAATTTTTTCTGACGTAATAATAGAAAAACTGCTTCTTATGTACTACCGTTTAGACTCGATCATTAAAAAGGAAACATTCTGTTTAAGCTTACAATTGTACGAGTCATCTATTTAAATTCATCTGTAAAAGATATTTTAATGATAAAATCTTTGCCTCCTGACAGAAACTACTTGTATAGCAAGACAGGGTGAATAAAACATGTAGGAAATGTTGTTATTCCTATGGATATATTCACATTTAAAGTTCTACTAGTTTATTAACAGTTTTTTCTGTAGATATGAAGAAGATTTGCAGTTACATAATAGTTTATCTTAAATATTTATAATTCATAAAGATTATTGTCAGCAAGCATTGTTAGAGTAGTGACTACAGAAAATGTATATTTTAAGAGATTTTATTTGTTCTCTAACCTTTTGAGTGATTGTGGGTGACCTCATTTTGGGTTTTGCTTCTGAGAACAGAATGAACATTTTTCTTTTTTTCCCTTGTTTTGTTTCCTTTTTGTTAAAATGTTATTCTAAAACCTCTTGTAAAGCTAATGCTAAGTTATCAGCGTTTTTTCTGTCCTGAGATTAACGTAGTAGTTACAGTTACAGGTTTATAGTAAATATAATTTATAGATTGTTTTATCTACTTGTATTGATTAGTGCTAAGAAAGCTTGCTCCTTTTCTTGTTGCAAATGCAGATTCGTAATAGAAGTCCTTAATTTTTAATGGTAAGTCTTTTGGCCCAGGGATAGGTTATCCATTTATATCATCAGAGTTCAAATTCAGTTTAGCAAGCCAGGGGTCATTGCACCTTATCTGGGAGAGGAGAATTAACCAGTCTGGTTTCTTTCTTCAGGATTAATTCACGTTTGCCCTAGGAAACCACTCTTAAGTGAGAGGACTAAAAGTAGGCATATGTGCCATATCTAAGTTGGGTGTACGAATGTGGTGACAGAATCCTGCATATCTGAAATGATGCATCAAACATCTGCACAGGAGAATAGTGTGTACCTTCATTGTAAAAAGCCCTTCAGCTGCTGTTCTTCCTTGAATAGGATTTCTCAGGGTTTTTATAGTGGAACAGTCTATGACTGACTGACTGTGGAATGGGAGGTTAGAAGTTGGCAAAGGCGAATGCCACAAAAACAGGGCATATTTACTGATAAGTTGCTAACCTGATGTAACTTCTTGTCAGAGAATTTCTTGATGCCAGAGGAACAAAAGCTCTAATGAAGTATTAACCTTCAGTTATTAATGCTTTGTATTCTAAGATGTATATATAAATTTGGAGCAAACTGATCTATCTGAAATTCTTCAGAAACTAAGTGTTTTTCTTCTGGGTCTATTTTATGTTAATCTAATTTGTATTTATTTGCAGTGCTGTTCTGATGTACATTAATTATATATAATATATGGCTCCAGACTTCCCTGTGGACTTTTAACTGTTTTCAAGTCTTTACAAAGTAAGACAAGTCCTTTTCTTTGTATTTTGTTCAGAAAATTAGACGGTCCATGTTTCTACTTGTCTAGGGTCATTATTTTGTAAAAATATTCTCCAGTCATTCGTAAAAGCCATACCACTTTGTGTTAAGGGCTGAGGTAAAATAGGCTTGTTAACATAAAGTGTTTGTGATTCGTAGACCTAATTTTTAATTCATTTGCATGTCCATCAGTCGCAGTTGGCTACTGTGACTTGCAAATTAGCACTTCCACAGTAGTCAACTGCAGTAGCCATATCATGTAAACACAGTTTATCCCTCTCCCAATCATCTCTGTGTCTCACGCACACAAGTACACATTCAAACACACACACACACACACACACACACACACACACACACACACACACACACACACACACTGCAGTCCCCTTACCTGTCCCTGGGTTGACTAAACTTCCCCTGTGTCTCCTTTTCTGGCCTTAGGCCATCAGGGAACATTACAGTCCCATGTCATATCCCTTAATCCCTGGTGGCTACTGATACGCCCCCCAGTCCTCATACTGTTTAAGTGCGTTTTTGGTACAAGTCTTGCATACTTACTCATGGGCAGTGTCCCCCCTCCCCCATTCTCATATTGTTGTAATCCTGTGTGGCTAGTGGTCCCCCATCCAGTGTTGTAGACTTATGCTTATTAATCTAGGGGTGCGTGGAGATATGGCAGCGAACCCTACCCACTCAATTGCACTCACACTGTCATCCATTTACATACCTACCTGACCCCCTCACTAACTGCCCTATCTCTACCTCCCAGGCAGACACATACACTCACACTCCCTTCACACACACACTCACTCAAACTCCTCCTAATCCTACCTTTACATTTAACTCCCCAGCATGTGCCTCTATAGCAGTGAATAAATACAACCTTTTGGCCATGTTCACTACCATGACTTGGTAGGAAGTCACTCCACAACAAGTACAATCTACATGGTTGAGCGATTTCGACATGGAAATGCCTTGCTGGAGACGGTTCCCGAGGGGGGGAGGTTGCATGGCTAATTAGCATATGCCCCCCCCCCATGAACTGCCTTATTAGCATACAGCACAACAGTGGAGACGGCCCTAGATGGTGCAATACATCTTCATGCTAAAGTTGTGTGCTTGAATTCAAAAAGGTTACCATGAGGTATACACATTATGAATCCCCTTGAATTTTGTGAATTTGCTATTTTATTCCTGATTTATTTTTGTTAAATTCTTGAATGTTCCCATTCATAGCTATTAAAAAAAAAAAAAAACTACTTTTAATGCTGAAAAAAGTTTCATGTGTTCTGCCCTTACTTATGCTTTAATTTTATCCCTGCGTGTTATGAAGTTACACATTTACTTCCATAAGATTGTTCTACATCATGGCATGTTCTCTTTATTCCTGACTTGGTCTGGGCCCTGCCAGATTTCAATATAACAGATGGCACAGATGATAGAAGTGTGTCTGAAGTTGATAGAACCAGTTACTTATTGCAAAGACTTATTAAAAGAAGTTACCAAACATTGTTACTGGCTTCTTGAAAATAAACATCATTTGGTTAATACTCAAAAAACTTCATCTGGGATCTTTAGCCATCCTCAGAGACTGAATGATGTTGATGTACTTAGTATAACTGATATGTTTAGTAACCACCTGGTTAGGGTTAACCAGTATACATATGTAGAGTTTGGTCTGACCCCACCCTGTATTTCAGATGCTGTGTTGAAACCTCTGTAGATTGGATGCTGAAACTGTGTTAAATGTTTTCTGACCTGCTTACATTTGAATCGGTAACATCTGTAGGTATAAATGGCCTAATCCTGTCTCCTTCAACTCGTCTTACAGGAAAACTTCTCTTATTCTTTTCTGTAAGTGCTGTGGGACCTTTTACATCTAGATGATGAGCAGATGGGACTCTGTTTAATGACTCATCGAAATGACAGCATACACAGACTTGAAGAACCCCCCTTATGGTGCACTGCAGTGTCAGTAATAGAAAATTAATCCAAGCCCCAGGTGGGAATAGAACTGGAAAGCTTCAGATCTTCCAGCACCACAGACTGATTGTTTTACCTGTTGAACTGCTGACATTGGACTTGTGCTTTGTAGTCTGCTGTAAGCATTCTATTTGGTTATTGTGGTCTTTCCATGATTGTATGACTTACACTTATAATTTATATAATAATGTTTGTTTCAATTTACAGTAAACTCTCAGTTAACCTGCACCCATGGGGATTGGTAGATGCCAGACAACTGCAGATGTTCTTCGTGTTTCACTGTTGCAGTCATCACCTGTGAGTTATCCCTGCTGTGGTAGCCCTCGGCCTGCCTGAATACCAAAGTCAGTGTTTTTCTGCGTCGGCTGGTGTCACTTGCTGGCTGACGTCAGGTCATCAGTGCTATAAAGGAAGATAGCCAATGCCATTACATCAGTCTTTTTTGCCGTGGAGCCCATAGCTGAAGCAGTTCACAAGTGTGCCGGTCGGTCACTACCAGAGTTTGAATTAAAGCTGAAAACATCTAAAGCTAAGTACCCCATTGGGGATCCTTTTTTCTTGCACTAACCGATGTCCAAAAAAGTTAACAATTGTCACCTGTGGAAAGGAGATCCCACACTGAGATTTCCATTCATACTGCATCACTTGTTTAGGCCCAGACCATGATGCCCCCCGTTGCTGGTTCTGTGCTCTCTTTAACGCGAGAACCATTCGTCGTAGAGCTCTTATTGTAGACAGGTATTTTCATCTTCTGTCTTCACATTCCGAAATGGTGTCCATCAGCCAACAATCCTTAGACTTTCTGAAAAAACATAGAGATAAGGATAGAGCTAGACCACACAAGGCTAAGCCTTCCGATGACTCTGCCATTAAGCAGGTCGTCAGTTCTCCGGAATTCAGTGAGGCACTTTCGCAGCCCCTGATGCCCAATACAACATCTATGCAGGCCTCTACCAAGACCCTTTCAGGGTCCGGAATGCCACAGAAATCTTCTTCATCTTCCAAGCCTTTGGTTGTCTCTGCCTCAGTTGGGTCTGGAGCCACGACTCAGGCACTGGCTTCCGAGGAGATGTTCTTCGTGTTTCACTGTTGCAGTCCTCACACTTGGGTTATCTACCTGCAGGTAGCCCTCAGTCGGCCTGAATACCAGAGTCTTGGGATTTCTGCATCCCCTTTCAACCCATCTTGCTGTTTTAAAAATAGTAACTCTCCACTAAACCATAACTTTTTAAACAGGTAAAACTTAAGTTACCTACTTTCACATCTAACTTCTCTAGTGCACACTGCAGTGTGCATTTTTTTTTTCATCTTACCTTTAAGCATCCCTGTGACTAGCACTTTCTCTCATACCTGCTGGAAAGCACTAGAAAGCCTTAAACTGATACAAGCACTCAACTCTCCTTGTTAATAAGGAGAAATTAATAGTAGGCACTAAGCCTATAATTGCAAAGTACCTTGCTAAGGTATTTACAAAAAAAAAAAGCACCAAACCAGGCATGTCCAAGGGTCAGTTTCTGGTGATTTCTCCTGTCCACCTGGTGAATCTGGGCATACTGGGGCAATGCAGCAATTGCCTCATGTACACAGACAACCCTCTCCTCCTACCACCCAACACTACAACCTGTGAGAGATGCACTTACATAGCCAAAATGGAAGCAAAGCTCTCTCCACCCAAGATTGTGCTAGACATCAAGAGGAGAAGGTTAACACCCACACTACACCTCAAGCAACACATAGCCCTTCTAAACCCACGCCACCAACACCCACATATAGCAACACTAAATCCACATATGCAGAGGCCCTTAACTGTAACCTGCCCAAGCAACAAGGACCTCTGAAGCTGAAACGCAAACAAACACCAATCACAACCAAAGTGTCACATAGTTCACAACACCAGTGTGCCACTCAGCAACAGCCCCTAAGGCAAGACAATGTACCTAACACTTTAGTCATAGGTGACTATAGTCTGGCACACTGATGTCCCTCTCACCAGGTTGAACAAGGAGAAAATTACAGTCAGCTGCCTGTCGGGTGCCAGGATCGGCCACATAACACATGCACTCAAGTCACTCCACAACAAGTACAAATATGACTCTGTCATTGTCCATGTTGGAGTGAATGACTTGAAACGTACCTCCCTGGACTACATGAAAAGAGACATGGAAGAGCTCTCAGATCATGTGGCCCAGGCAGGTATGACCCTAGCCCTGAGAAGCATCCTGCCTTCGCCCAGAATGATACCACAATATAAGTTCAAAATGATTGACTTCAACAATTGGCTAAGCTTCTGGTGTCATTCAGAGGGGATCCAGTATCTGTCTGCCTGGGACGACATGATTGACAGACCACGATGCTTTGCCAGAGATGGTCTGCACCTGTCGCTAGGACTCTTGCCACCCCTATAGTGCCTTTTTTAGGCAAAGTTCAGAGGACAAAACCACCACCGTAACAGGTACAAGCATGCAAAATCTGAAGGTAATGCTACTCAATGCTAGAAGTCTAAACCTCAAAATGCACTCTCTTGAGGCACTCCTAAAAATGGAGAACATTGATATCTGTGCAGTAACTGAGACCTGGTTCAAGGCTCCAGAGAGCAACCCTGCAATACCAGGCTACAACTCTTACCACACTTTTCGGCCACCAAACCAGGACTGAAACACTAAAGGTGGAGGAGTGTCAATATTCACCAAGGATATTCACATCACCAGGCTAGTTGCCCAACACAAAGCGTCTGAAATTCTCCAGGTGCAACTAACACTAGGTAAGATTGCAATCCAAATTGTAGCTTGCTACAGATCCCCCACCATACCCCAAGATTCTCACTACACCTTTCTAAACATACTGAAAAATATTAAGATAGAACCAAACACCCTAATACTGGGTGATTTTAACTACCCTGCCATTAACCGGGAAAACTACTCATGTACCAACACCTTTGCCCAGAGGTTCTTGGAATTCTTAAATTCCAATGCCCTGGATCAGCTAATCCACAGTCTCACTAGGGGCTCCAGTATCCTAGACCTGGTCATTACCAACATGGGAAATCGATGCTCCACACCTATGGTCACCCCATCGTTAGTCAGGTCTGACCATAAGCTAATCACCCTTAACATCCACATCCCACCCCCACCCCCAGTAAGGAAACCTCCATAAAAAACTTCTCCAACGCCAACTTCATGCTTCTCAAGTCAGAAGTGACAAACTTCATGACACCCATGCAGACGGGAACTGAAAGTTCAACTGCTGAATCCTACACTAAGGCACTGTATGAGCACATCCACTCATGCATGAATCGTGGCATCCCAAATAGAACCAAGATGCTCTCATCCAAAAAAAGGAAGCCAATTTGGTGGTCCCCTGCCATAAACAAACTTTACAACAAAAGGAAGAAACTGTTGCAGAAAAGAGGAAAATCCCATGATGCAAAAAACTCCCTTACCAGCCTCAGTAAGAAACTGAGATCCCTCATAAAATCCTCCAAAGCTAGTTACGAAAATAAAATTGCCAAAGATTCCAAAGACAGCCACAAGGCATTCTATAACTATGTCAAGAATCTAAATGGCAATGCTCAGATCTGCTCTGAGCTAAAACAGAATGGCATTAAATATACTGATCACAAGGATATTGCCAATATCCTGGCAGATCGATTCAGTGCCAACTTCACCCCCTCTCACCCCCTAAATGGCCCATCTCAATACCGGAAGATTGCCAGATTCCGGTAATAACGGCCATGCAGGTAAAAAACGCACTCTCCAAAGCTAAGAAATACAGCATCCATGGGACCAGATGACATCCCGGGCTGTGTACTACATGAACTACAATATGAACTGGCACCTCACCTAAGTGTCATGTTTAATCATAGCCTCACCTCAGATTTCGTGCCCACTGAGTGGCGCAGAGCTACAGTTATTCCACTCCACAAGGGGGATCCACCTTGGATCCCAGAAACTACCATCCCATCAGTCTTACAAGCCTTATCTGCAAGGCCATGGAGCGTATTATCATGGAACTTATAAACAAAGACATTGGCAACCTTCAAACACTTGATCCCACCCAGTTTGGGTTCGTGAAGGGCTGATCTTGTCTCCTGAACCTGATTGACTTCTTCGAATCAGTCTCCAGAGCCATGGACAATGGTAAGGTGGTCCACACAGCCTATCTAGACCTTGCCAAGGCCTTTGACACCATCCCCCACACTGAAATCATAGATAAACTTACTAAGCTGGGCATTAATCCCTACGTCACCCAATGGGTTGCTAACTGGCTTACTGATAGAACCTACACTGTAAAAGTAGCCGACTCCAAATCCAGCTCCAGACAAGTGACAAGTGGAGTACCTCAGGGTTCAGTCCTGGGACCGCTCTTGTTTGGCATCTACTTCTCTGAAGTACAGGCCAACACTAAGGGACTGGCTAACAAAGTTTGCAGATGACTGCAAACTGGGAGCTATTATTGAATCCCCAAATGATGTGGATACTCTACAAAAGGGCCTTACAGAAACAGATGCTTGGTGCCAGAGCCATGGGCTCAAGCTCAGTGCCAAGAAATGTATAGTTATCCCCTTTGGGAAAAAACATGTATCCATGAATTACCATATAAGTGGAAGTACACTAAACACCGAAAGTGTGATAAGAGACTTAGGGACACAGGTGGACAGTGGTCTCACCTTCGATAACCACATCACCACAACAGTCAGGAAATCCTTCTATGTGGCACACCTCATCACTAAAGGCTTTTCATCCAGAAAAAAGGAGGTCATTGTCCCACTGTACTCATCCCTCATTAGACACATTATAGAATACAACGCTCCGTTTGGTATGTACCTCTCAAGACATCTGCAATAACTGGAAAGGCCGCAGAAATACCTCACTAAAAGCATCACAGGCCTAAAGCAGATGCCCTATGCTGACCGCCTTAAAAAAACTCCAGCTATACTCTGTCGCATGTCGTCTACTCAGAGGCGATCTCTGCTTAACATACAAGGCCATGTCAAACCCAGAGCTGTTGGATATGCTACACTTAAAGAAATCCCAATCCCTCAGAGCCACACGCTCCAGGGATCTAAACCTTGTCATCACAATAAACAAAACATGCTGGAGGGATAGGTTCCTGACCCAGAGACTCCCCAGACTCTGGAATAGATTGCCCATACATGTCAAGCAGAGTGCCTCTTTGGCCCTCTTCAAAAGGATCCTTGACGATTGGATGGGAGAAAGGAAATTCACCCCGGGGATCATGTCAGTCACCTTGCTAGACAGGGTTCCAGGGAAGTAAATAGTGTGGGAAGAAATAGCCAGGGAATTGTTATGGCTAGGCTTGTATAGGCCCTAGGGCTGATAGCCTAGTACCAACCTGTGAACCTATGCTGTCACGTCTTCCATGACGTCAGGTCGTCAGGGGTATAAAACATTCAGCTGACGCCATTACATCAGCTTTTCTTGCCAAGCGGAGCCCGAAGCAGAAGCAGTTCGCAAGTGCCGGTTGGCTGCCTACTGAAATTTTCGTTTTTTGAGTTTCAGACCTGAAGTCTTCTAAAAGATAAGTACCCCGTTGGGGATCCTTTTATCTTGCTCTAACTGATGTCAGAAAAAATTAATATTAGCTTTGTTTGTATAACTTGAGCACTAATCCAGGCATTCTTTAAAGTATTCAGTTGTATTTATTACTGCTGGTAGTAACTTGATTAAAGTGTAGCTATCATTTCTAAGTCTTTTGGATTAAGCACTTGGGCTTCAGACCAGTTGTTTTACATTAGGAAGGTTTGTGGCCTGCACTGTGGTGACAGGACAGGTAGCTTACATCCTTCTAAGTTGGGAACTGCTGATTGAGAGCTCAGTGTCTGTTATTCTAAAAGTGTATTAGTTCTGGTTTAAGCACTTGGGCTTCAGGCCAGTTATTTTACGTTAAGAAGGATTGCGGTCTGCACTCTTGTGGGAGGAGAGGCTGGACTCTGCCCTTCTGAGCAGGGAATTTCTGGTTAGAGGCTTATAGTGCCTGCATATTCTAACTGTTTCTTACTGAAATTGGTACACCTTGTTTGCTGTAGCATAGACTAGATCCAGGCCTGCTGAATCTAGCTTTATTTGTATGCTTGTTGTTTGTTTATTTCCCTGAAAAGCTAATTCCACCTAAAACGCGGCCTTTTAGCACTTCTGTGGATCCCTAGTGATATCTGCATTGCTTACTGTACTTATTTCCTTGTTTCACTTGAAAGAAAGTTACTGTTTGTCGTTTTTGCATTTAAGTTACCTGTAGCACATTGCATTTAAGTTACCTGGCACTTGCTCACTAAAGCAATTATATAAGTCAGCTCTAAAACATTAAAAGCACTACACCCTCACAAACTCCCCTTGAGTACCTTGTTCCCCATTGGCCCTTTTTTTCAATTATAAAGGAATTCCCAATACTATTCTAGCATGTCCAAAGGTCAGTTGTCAATCTCCTGTCCGGTCCAGCTGGTGAATCTGGGAATCTTGAGGCAATGTTACAACTGCCTCATGTACACAGACAACCCTCTCCTCCTCCCAACAAATTCCAACACATGTGAGAGATGCAACCATATAGCCAAACTGGAGGCTAAGCTCTCTCAACTCAGTACTGGCGTAACCAGTCAGGAGGAGAAGGAAACCACACTCACTACAATTCCAGTCTCACATAGACCTACCACGACAACAAACCAAACACATAAACACACAAAAACATACTCGAGGCTCTAAATAAAAATCTGCCTAAGCAGCAGAGACCTCCAAAGCAGACACCCAAGCAACCGCTACCCCAAAACAAAACACGTGCAACACATAGCTCACAAAGCCAGTGTGCCGAACAGTCACAGCCCTTAAGGCTAAACAACACACCTGATACACTTGTAGTAGGTGACTCTATCGCCAGGCACACTGGCGTCCCGCTCACCAGGCTGAACAAGGAGAAGGTCACGGTGAGCTGCCTGTCGGGCGCTAGGATCCGCCACATAACACAAGCACTCAGGTCACTCCAAGGCAAGTACAAATATGACTCAGTCATTGTCCATGCTGGTGTGAATGACCTGAGATGTACCTCCCTGGACTACATGAAAAGAGACATAGAGGAGCTCTCTGAGCATGTAGCCCAGGCCGGTATGACCCTGACCTTGAGTAGCATCTTACCCTCACCAAGAATGATGCCACAATATGAAGACAAGATGATCAATTTCAACAATTGACTTAAGTGTTGGTGTCATTCAAAGGGGATCCAATGCTTGTCAGCCTGGGATGACATGCTCGACAAGCCACGATGCTTCACTAGGGACAGCTTGCACCTGTCACCCCTGGGCTTTCGGATATTGGCAAAGGCTCTTGCTACCCCCATAGTGCCTTTTTTAGGCAAGGCTCAAAAGACAAACCCACCTCTATAGGTATCACAAGGGATAAGAAACTAAGAGTAATGCTACTCAACGCCAGAAGTCTAAACCTCAAGATGCACGCACTCGAAACTCTCCTTAGCATAGAGAACATCGATATCTGTGCAGTAACAGAAACCTGGTTCAAGGCTCCTGAGAGCACCCCAGCACTACCAGGTTATACCTCATACCATGCTTTTCGGCGCCAAAACTTGGACTGAACCACAAAAGGAGGGGGAGTATCAATATTCGTCAAAGATACCCACACCTCCAGGTTGGTGGCACAGCACGAAGCATCAGAGACTATCCATGTGCAACTAACTGTGGGTAAAACTGCCTTCCAATTTATAGCCTGCTACAGACCACCCTCCCAAACACAGGAACCCCACTTGGCCTTCCTGAGAATACTGGAAAATATGAAGGTCTCTCCAAACACCGTTATATTGGGCAACTTCAACTGCCCAAACATAGACTGGGAGCATTACTCTAGCTCCAACACCCTAGCCCAAAGGTTCCTAGAATTTATAAACTCAAATGCTATGGAACAACTTGTTGCCACTCCCACAAGAGGGGAAAACATACTGGACCTGATCATCACCAACATGGGGACAATATGCTCCAGACCAGAAGTGTATCCCTCACTGGTAAGATCAGACCATAAACTAATCTCACTGGATATTCACATCCCGACCCCACCCCCTGCCCAGAAAACCACAGTGAAAAACTTCTCTAAAGCAAATTTCACACGCCTCAAAACCGAGGCGAAATCCTTCAAAGCCCCCGGGCCTGTGGAAAATACTGCTCAGACCGCAGAATCCTTTATAAACGCATTCTATGAACACCTTCAGGAATGCATGGATCATGCAGTCCCAAATAAAACCAAGACCCAATCCTCCAAAGGCAGACGTCCTGTCTGGTGGACCCCAGCCATAAACAAACTATACAATAGAAGGAGGAAGCTACTACATGATAGAGCAAAATCCCAAAAAGGGACGGCATCTCTGATCAGTATTAGCAAAAAACTACGGGCACTCATAAAATCGTCTAAGGCCAGCTTCAAGAGAAAAATTGTACAGGACACTAAGGATAATCACAAGGCTTTCTTTAGTTATGTTAGGAACCTGGGTGGGAATTCCCAGATATGCTCAGAATTAGTCCAAAATGACAAAAAATACACCGAGCCCACAGATATTGCCAACATCCTAGCTGACAGATTCAGTGCAAACTTCTCCCCCCTCTCCCCACCAAAAGGGCAAATATCTATCCCAACAGAGTGCTGCCCCCCCTGACATCTCAGATGCTCAGGTAAGAGCTGCCCTCTCCAAAGCAAAAAACACAGCATCAATGGGACCAGATGGTGTCCCGGGCTGCGTCCTACATGAACTCCAAGAAGAGCTAAACCCAAACATAAAACTACTGTTCAATCTTAGCCTTGCTGCAGGATATGTACCCAAAGAGTGGTGTACAGCAACAGTGGTCCCTCTCCACAAAGGTGGTGCCTCAACGGATCCTGGAAACTATCGCCCCATAAGCCTGACTAGCTTGGTCTGCAAAGCTATGGAAAGGATCATCATGGACCTCATAAATAAAGATATTGGGGACCTACAGACACTGGATCCTACCCAGTTTGGCTTTGTTAAGGGCAGATCCTGCCTCTTAAACCTGGTCGATTTCTTTGAAACAGTCACCAAGGCCATTGACGAGGGGAAGGTGGTCCACACAGCCTACCTGGACCTCGGAAAAGCCTTCGATACAATACCCCACTCGGGCATTATAGATAAGCTCACCAGCTTAAATGTAAACCCCTATGTCACTAGATGGGTTGCAAACTGGCTCAAGGACAGAACCCACATGGTTAGAATTGCTGGAGCCATGTCAGACTCCAAACCAGTTACAAGTGGCATCCCACAAGGCTCAGTCCTGGGACCTCTCTTGTTCGGTATATATTTCTCGGTGGTACAGGCCAACACGGAAGGACTGTGGCTATCCAAGTTCGCAGATGACTGCAAACTGGGCGCCATAATCAACTCTCCAGCCGACACAAGCATCCTCCAAAAGGGCCTCATAGAAACAGACAACTGGTGCCAGAGCCATGGCCTCAAGCTAAACACCAAAAAGTGTATAGTCATCCCCTTTGGCAAAAACAAAGTGCCCACAAATTACCACATAGGTGGTAATCCATTAAGTACAGAAGAAGTCATTAGGGACCTGGAGACCCAAGTTGATAGCAATCTCTCATTTGACAACCACGTGGCCAAAGTGGTTAGAAAAACATTTTATATAGCCCACCTAATCATGAAGGGATTCACATCTAGATCAGGGGAGGGCATCGTACCTCTTTACTCATCCCTCATTAGGCCCATAATTGAGTACAATGTCCCTTTTGGGATGTACCTTACCAGACACCTGCAGCAACTGGAAAGACCCCAAAAGTACCTCACCAAGAGGATCAAAGGGCTCAAACAGATGCCATATGCTGCCCGGTTAAAGAAACTCCAGCTCTACTCAGTGGCATACTACCTGCTCAGAGGCAATCTATGCCTGACGTATAAAGCCATGTCCAACCCGGAATTAATGGACATGTTGCACCTCAGAAAATCCAAATCCCATTGAGCTACGCGCTCGAGAGACTTGAACCTCAGCACTGAAATAAATAGGACATGCTGGAGGGACAGATTCATAACCCAGAGGCTCCCTTCACTCTGGAATAAAATCCCAGTCCAGGTTAGGCAGAGTCCCACATTGACTCTCTTCAAGAGGAATCTTGATGAGTGGATGGGAGATCATAGGTTTACCCTGGCTATCACTTCTGTGTCACTGTTAGACAGAGGCACAGTATACTAACCTCAAAAAAAGGCATAGCAAAATTAATTTAAAATGGGTGGCGAAAGCCAAACACACTCTCGTTAGGCTTATAAATGCCCTAGGGCAGATAGCCTAGTATGAACCTATGAACCTACGAACCTATAATTGTCTTGCCTGTGGAAAGCAAATACCTCACAGAGATTTTCATTCTTACTGCATCACCTGTTTAGGCCCAGACCACCACATTCCTCGCTGTTGGTTTTGTGCCTGTTCAACACCCGAACTATTCGTTATTGGGCATTTTTTGTCACAAAATTCTTTCGCTCTTGTTTTCCGTATGCCGAAATGTCTTCGATAAGCCATCTGACTACTGATCTTCCAAAAAAGTGTAAGGATAAAGACAGAAACAGACCGCATAGGTCCAAAACTGCCGACGTCGCTTCTGCTAAGCTGGTCGCCAGTCCGCTGGTACTTAGTGAGGCACTTTTGCAGCCCCTGATACCCGCTTCTACAGATTTGCAGGCCTCCACTGAGACCAATTCGGAGTCCGGTATGCCGCAAGATGCTTCTTCGACTATGGAACCTGTGGATGTCTCTACCTTGGATGGGTCCAGAGCCGCTGTGCAGGCACTGGCTTTTGAGGGTGTATTCAGGGCTTCCGATGTTCATATTAAACCGACTACTTCATTTCAAACCAAAAATACTGAATTTCTCAGGCCCAAAGTTCACACTACGCCTAGGAAACTGATGACCAATGTGCATTCTCAGGCCCCATGCCACAGAAACAAATGCTTAGAACGGCTGTAGACCTTATTACCTTAATTAGGGGAAGCCAGCCTTCAACCTCCAAAAGAACGGTTTTTCCTTCTGATTCTTCAGATCATGAGTCCGATGACTCTGGTCCTTCTGATTACCAGGACATACCTTTATCTACCTGTGAGGATTCTGATGCAGATGATTCCATTCCCTTTGCTTCCCCACCAGAGGATTTTTTTTTTCAGTGAAACCCTGCATACTCTCAGAGAGCATTTCCACTGAGAGTGCCAGGACTACCCACAGTCCAAAAAGTGACTCAGGGAATTTTTAAACTTGCCTCAGCACAAGCCTCTAGCTATTCCTCCTTTCTGGAAATTGTAGATGATGTCTTCACGGAATCCATTCTTACCCCTGATACTTTGCCACCAGTTCCCAGAAAACCTGACAGGTACTACAGAGTACCTGACTCTCAGAAATTCCTATTTAAGAATCCTACTGCAGATCCAGAGACCATTTCCCAGGGACCTAAAGGCATTAAGGCTACTACAGCCAAAATCCCTACCCCTTCGGACAGGGATTCTAGGGCTTTAGACAGATGGGGTAAGAAGGTATATACCTCTGCTACTCTTGCCATCAGGGCTTTAAATTACCAGTTTCACATGTTAAAGTATCAGCAACATATCATGGAACTAATTAAACAAAAAATTATGTTGATTCCTGATTGTGCATAACATAAAGATTTACAAGAGTTAATGCATTCTGCTAACCAAGTTGGAAAACATACTTTGCAATGTGGTTTTGATGCTTTAGAAGCATCTTGCAGGGCTGCTGTTACTGGGTCTGTTCTTAGAAGGCATGCTTGGCTTAAGGAACAAATCTTGCCAGACCATGGCAAAGCAAAATTACTAGATGCTCCATTAAACCATGAACATCTGTTTGGCACTAAAGCAGAAGTAGTCCTCAAACAGATGGAGGAAAAAGCTAAATCTATGCAAACTGTTAAAGATTTCTCACAGGTACAGCCACCTAGATTCAGTAGGCATTGGCCTTCTAAAAACTGGTCTTTTCCAGTCCCTCCCAGACCTTCTCAGTCCAAACCAAGAGGCAGCAGACCACCAAGACTACAGTCTCAGGGTATGCAGAGATCTAAACAATGGAGTGCTCCCACCTCAAAAACAGGGAGTAGTAAGCCACCATCCTGTGGGAATAGTTCACAATGACTTGTCCTTCATCCTTCCAAGCCTTGCCCAAGTGCTTGCACCCTTAGGAGGAAAACTAGCCCTGCACGCAAAAAACTAGGAGTACATTACCCAGGACAGATGGGTCTTGAACATTGTATCCCAAGGATGCAGATTCTACTTCCACTCACTGCCAAATCCAAGCAGATGGCCAGACCTCCCCCAAACCAGTGGGCAGAGGCCCAAAAGCAAGTACCTTCTCTTCTCAGTATCAAGGCTATTCAACCCATTCCAGCAGAGCAAAGGGGACAAGGTTTTTACTCTTGAATGTTTCTGGTGCCCAGAAAAGAAAACTCCTGGTGCCCTATCCTGGATCTATCTGTTCTCAACACCTTCCTGGTGGTTCCAAGATTGAAAATGCTTACTCTCCAACAGCTGTTTCCTATGTTAGCCAAGGACTCCTGGCTAGCCACCCTAGACTTAAAAGAAGCTTATCTGCACATCTCCATAAGGGAATCTTGCAGGGACTATCTACGTTTCAGAGCACGCTGTATGCAGTATTAGTTCTCTGTACTTCCCTTTGGCTTATCTACTGCACCCAGGGTGTGCACAAAATGTCTAACTCCAGCCATTGCATATTGCAGGCAGAGAAAAATTCACATTTATCCATACTTGGACGATTGCCTGATTCAGGCGGACAGTCAGGAATTGCTACTTCAGCACCTGACATTTGTAAAGAGACTTCTAATGTCAATGGGGTTTACCATCAACCAAAAAAAACATAGTCAGTCACTGTAGCAGTAAATCAAAAGAAATCTTATCTGGTACCCAGCCAAAAGAATGCATTCCTGGGAGCAAGCTTGAACACAACTTACCAGATGGCATTCCTCACTCCAGAAAAATAGATTTATTTGACAAACTACTTCAATCTACTGGCCACCCAAACCCAGCTTTTTGCAAGAAAAATACTGCAAGCCCTAGGGTTCATGGCCTCTTGCATTTTTACTAAATCCATATGCAAGACTGCATATGAGGAAACTTCAGTGGTACTTTAAAAGTCTCCGGTGTCAACATTCTCACGACCTGGAAACAATGATTCCTATCATTCCTTACCTAAGGACAGAGTTCCTTTGGTGAGCAGAGGCCTGCTACCACAATATGGGACTCCCTTTCACTCAACCCCCCGCCACACAAACCCTAACAACAAACGCATCAGACTATGCATGGGGGGATCACATGGCAGGAAAATGCACTCAAGGCAAATGAAGCCGAAAACAAATGCACCTGCATATCAATCAAAAAGAAATGTTAGCTGTACAGAACGCTCTGACAGCCTTCAAATACCTTATTCTTCCAGGGCAATTATTGATAAAGACAGACAACACCACAGTTATGTGGTACATAAACAAGCAGGGGGGAACCCATTCCTACCCACTCTGCAGTTTAGCCATGGCTCTGTGGAACACAGCCTTGAGCAATCAAGTGCACCTGCAAGCTCAGTTCCTGCCAGGCAAACTAAATTCAATGGCAGACTACCTTAGCAGAAATCTAATGGACCCACACGAGTGGAAACTGGAACCCAAATCATTCAAGCTTCTGAACCACAGGTGGGGGCACCAGAGGTAGACCTCTTTGCTTCCCCAAAGAACTATCAATTGAGCACATATTACACCAGAACTCCCCACAGCCAAGCATGGAAAGTACATGCCCTGTCCTTTACATGGGAAAACCTCTCAATCTATGCCTCCCCCCCATGCCCCTCCTCTCGAAGGTTCTACTAAAGATCAGACAGGACAAGCCAAGGACAGTCCTGATTGCACCAGACTGGCCACACCAGCACTGGTACCCACTTTTGGGCAGTCTGACAGTAGTGCCACCATGGCACCTCCCTCAGACCCCTTCCCTGCTGTGCCAGCAGTAGGGCCAGATTTTGCATCCTCAGCTGCAAACCCTGAACCTAGCAGCCTGGCTCATCCTCTGAACACATCACCAGCAGCCCTCAGTAAACAGGTGCTGGATGTCATCTTTGAGGCAAAGAGGCCTAGTACTAGGAAATCCTATTCAGAAAAGTGGAAAATATACTGTTCTTGGAGCCAGTCTCAGGGAATGGACACAACCATGCCCAACTTACCACAAATACTAAATTACCTAACAGAACTGCTCCACAAAGGTCTATCCTTCTCTTCAATTAAGATTCATGCCTCTGCCATCTCAGCTCATTACAATACTGAGCCAGCCCCCTTCTCTCACCCTCTGGTCAAATAGTTCCTGAGAGGAGCCAAAAATTTAAGACCCCCCCGGGAGAGCTCCCACTCCAGCCTGGGACCTTAACTTTATACTGGAGAGGCTCATCCTTCCTCCCTTTGAACCTGCAGCTACAGCAGAGTTAAAATTCCTCTCTTGGAAAACAGCCTTACTTCTAGCCATCACTTCAGCAAGAAAAGTGTCTGAATTGCAGGCCCTTGTGGCCATGGAACCCTTCATTATCTTCCATGCGGATAGGGTTTCTCTCAGGACTAACCCATCATTTATGTCCAAGGTGGTATATAGTGTGGCTTTAAACCAATCCATTCATTTGCCAACCTTTCTCCCTAATCCTCAGAATAAAGGGGAAAGGATCCTGCACTCCCTGGATGTGCACAGGCAGCTTAGGTTCTACCTGGACAGGACTAAACCTTTCAGAAAATCTGACCAGCTGCTAGTCAGCTTTGCTACAGGGGCAGAGGGCAAGGCCATTTCAAAGCAAACCATTTCTAAATGAATAGCACACTGCATCCATTTCTGCTACAAACACCATGGGAAACATACCCCACAGGGGATCAGAACTCATTCCACTAGGGCTACCTCAACATCTACAGCATTTCTCAGGGGAGTCCCTACCAGGGACATCCTGGAAGCTGCAACCTGGAGTTCTGTACACACCTTCACCAAGCATTACCACTTGCCTATCTTTTCTAAATCCAGAGCTGGATTTGCCACAGCTGTCTTACAAGGCCTGCTAGCCAGCTGTAATGCTTCTTGACTGCCTCCACCCTTCTTTAGCTTTGGGAATCAACCCAAGTGTGATGACTGCAACAGTGAAACATGAAGAACATAGTACAGTTGTGTACACTTACCATAAATGCAGATGTTCGAGTGTGTTCACTGTTGCAGTCCTGGTTACCCTCCCTCCATCCCCCTGACTTCTCTATACTTTATACCTATCCTTTTTTAGCCATATTTTATAACAATGGTATTTTCTTTTTACTGGGGGTGTTCCACACAATGTAATTGCTTCCTATTTTGGGGGCTCCTGACATCTAGGGCAAGAAAAACTGATGTAATGGTGTCGGCTGCATGTTTTATACTCCTGATTACCTGACATCATGGAAGAAGCGACAGTATACGACGCAGAAATCCTAAGACTCTGGTATTCAGGTTGACTGAATGCTACCTGCAGGCAGATAATCCAAGTGTGATGACTGCAACAGTGAATACACTCGAACATCTACATTTATGGTAAGTGTACACAACTGTACTTTCTTTCGCACTACCGAATCTAGACAAAAAAAGTTTTTTCACCCGACTACCATTTCTCTCAGACCGATGGATACTGTTAGGCCTAGAAGCCAGGCCACTCCTAGAAAGTCTACCTCTAGCCACCATCTTACATAGTTACATAGGTTAGTACTAAGCTAACTGCCCTTGCGAGTCATTTTAAGCCTAGCCAATTATCCCTTGTGAGACTCAAACCCTGCACCTTGTGTTTGTAAGGCAAACACCTTAACCATTAGGCCACCCTCCCAACCCCTCCTGCTCCACCACCCCAAGCCCAAATGCTTAACATGGCGGAGGATCTTATCTCCCTTATCAGGGGCAGTCAGGCCACAACTTCTAAAAGGAAAAGACACCCTTCTCCTGAAATACTGACAAAAGAAGATTCTGAGGAATCTGATTATTCAGATTTTGAAGAGGAACAACAACCTCTGGCTGCTTATGAGGATTCAGTTGCAGATGAATCCATTCTTTCTGACTCCCCACCAGAAGACGTTTCCTTTGGGGAAGCCCTTCCCTCCCTCCCTCAGGGAACATTTTCATTGGGAATCCCAGGACTTCCCTCGGTCTAAGAAAAGATTAAGAGAGTTTCTAGACCTCCCCCTGCACAGACCCTTGGCCAGCCCCCCTATCTTAGAGGTGGTGGATGATGTCTTCCATGAATCCAGCTTAGCCCCTGATGCCCTCCCACCTCCTCCCAGTAAACCTGACAGGTACCAGATTCTCACAAGTACCTGTACAGGAAATCCTGCTGCAGTCCTGGAGGTCATTACACAGGGACATAAAGGAGCTAAGGCTAGTTCTGCTAAGAATCCTATTCCTTCTGACAAGGATTCCAGAGATCTGGACAGATGGTGTATAAAAGTAAACACCTCTGCAGCCATAGTTGTCCGAGCTCTCAACTGTCAGTTCCATATGTTAAAATATCAACAACACACTTTAGAACTATTAAAGCAAAAGATTTCAACCTTTCCTGACTGTGCCAATTCGAAAGAGTTAGCAGATTTACAGCACTCTACTTGTCAAGTGGCCAAACACTCATTGGACTGTGGATATTATACACTAGAAGCCTCAAGCAGGGCAGCAGTGTCAGGATCTGTCATTAAGAGACATGCATGGCTGAAAGAACAACCTCTCCCTGATCATGTCAAGTATAAATTAATTGATGCACCCTTGGATAAGGGCCGCTTGTTTGGAGTAAAAGCAGAAGAGGTGCTTAAAAAGATGGAAGACAAAGCAAAATATATGCAAACAGTGAAAGATTTCTTTCAGGTACAACCTCCTAGGTTCAGCAGGAAGTTTCCCTCTAAGCACTTGTCCTTTCCTGAACCCAGAAGACAGGGGCAAAGTAAGCCCCACAGGGACAGACCACCCAGGCCCCTATCCCAGAGACAGCAGAAAACCAAACAGTGGACCACTTCCACCCCAAAGGCAGGAAGTTCTAAGCCATCTCTATGGCAAAAACTCTCAGTGACTCCCTCTCCCCCCTCTGTCCTCTTCTCACTCACCAAAAACTAGGAGAATGGATCTCCCTCTGCAAAGAAAATTGGCTTTCTGTGACAAAGGACCAATGTGTCTTAAAGATTTTTTTTCAGGGATACAAATTCTCCTTCAACAAACTCCCAATTCCAAGAGGGTACCCAGATTTACCTCCAAATCAATGGGCAGAGGCATTGAAACAAGTCCAACCTCTCATATCCCAAGGGGCAGTAGAACCTGTCTCCTCAGATCAAACAGGCAAAGGCTTTTATTACAGACTATTCTTTGTTACCAGAAAAGAGGGCACTTGGCACCCCATTCTGGATTTATCCATTCTGAACACCTTCCTGGTGGTCCCCAAATTCATAATGGTAACTTTGCAGCAGCTTCTGCCTTTGCTGACAAAACAATGCCTGGTTAGTTACCCTAGACCTAAAAGATGCCTACCTCCCATAAGGGAATCCTGCATGAAATTCCTTCGCTTCAGAGCAGGCTCACAACACTTTCAGTTCTCTGTGCTACCCCTTGGCTTATCTACTGCTCCCAGGGTATTCACCAAATGCTTAACCCTGGCCATAGCATTTTGCAGACAGAAAAATATACAAATTTACCCTTATCTGGATGACTGTCTCATTCGTGCAGATTGCAAAGAAAAGCTCCTCAAAGACCTGCTCTTTGTCAAAACCCTCCTAACTTCCTTAGGGTACACCATCAGTGAGAAGAAATCAAGGGAAACATCCTCCAGGAAGATCATTTTCTTGGGAGCACTGCTGGACATAGCATCCCAAATGGCCTTCCTATCCCCAGAAAAGCAGAGCTTCCTGCCTCTCTATTTTACTCAGCTGACTTCCAGAAGTCACCTCACTGCGAGGAAGTTCTGGCAGGCCTTGGTGTACATGGCATCTCGCAGCCTTCTAATTCATCTGGCCAGGCTTCACATGAGAACTTCAGTGGTACCTAAAGAATCTTTAGTGTCACCACTCTCAACCTCTAGAGACCTCCCTACATCTGATCCCTTGAATAAGGGCTGAGTTTCTCTGGTGGGCAGGAGCCTGTGCCCAAAACAAGGGTCTTTCCTTCACCCTCCACCCAACCAGGCAGACCATTACCACCGACGCCTCAGACATAGCTTGGGCCGCTCACCTAGAAGGCAGGTGCACTCAATGCCTTTGGGATGCCCAGCACCTTCCCTTATGCATCAATCAGAAGGAAATTATGGCAGTACAAGAGGGTCTGACATCCTTCAAACCCCATCTCAAGCCAGGGGTTCTCCTTATCAAAACAGACAGCACCACAGTAATGTGGTACATCAACAAAGAGGGAGGGACCCAATCTTACCCTCTGTGCAGGCTAGCCATGAACCTCTGGCTGACGGGCCCATCCATGGGGCTACACCTGATAGCCCAATATCTACCAGGGATCAACAACACCCTGGCAGACCACTTAAGCAGAAACTTACTGGACCCCCACAAATAGCAGCTCCACAGAAAAATCATTTTACAAATCACTCAGGCATGGGAGACTCCGGAGGTGGATCTCTTTGCTTCACATCTCAACCATCAGCTGAAAGAATTCTGTACCAGGGAGTACCATCACCTAGTGTGGAAGGTAGATCCCTTGAACTTCCTCTGGAACACCCTCTTTGTGTTCGCATTCCCTCCTCTGTCTCTTATTCCCAAGGTACTGATCAAAATAAGGGAGGAGAAACCAAAAGCCATCCTCATTGCTCTAGATTGGTCCAGACAACATTGGTACCCCTTACTGCACAGCCTGACCTTGCAGCCTCCCAGGCAGCTTCACCTGATCTCAAACCTTTTAACTCTGGTGGGGGGGGGATGCTGCACCCAGACTTGCAGACTCAAACTATCACCATGGCTAATACTCTAAAGGTAAACAAGGGGCCCCTGTTAAGCAAACAGTCCCTAGACATTATCACAGAGGCCAGAAGGCCCAGCACCAGAAAATCTTATGCAGGAAAATGGAAAAGATTCTGCTCCTGGAGCCAGTCCAGAGGGGGCAATACCTCACAACCTTCCATCCTTCTTATTCTGGACTACCTAGCGGAGCTACTTAATAGTGGCCTCTCTTTCTCTATTAAAATCCACGCCTCAGCCATTTCAGCTTATTTTGATACAGAACAGCCCCTGTTCTCCCATCCTTTGATTAAACAATTCCTCAGAGGGGCTTCTAATATCAGACTTCCCAGAAGGCCACCCACTCCAGCCTGGGACCTGAATTATGTTTTGGAAAAGCTAACTTTACCACCTTTCGAACCTGCTGCTTCAGCAGAACTAAGATACCTCTCCTGGAAGACTGCTTTTCTCCTAGCTATCACCTCAGCCAGAAGGGTTTCAAAACTTTAGGCATTGATGGCCATTGAGCCCTTCATCATTTTCCATGCAGATAGGGTCTCCTTGAGGACTAATCCCTCCTTTATGCCTAAGGTGGTATTTAATGTAACTCTCAACCAGGCCATACATCTACCCACATTCTTTCCTAACACTCAAAACAAGGGGGAAAGAGTTCTGCACTCACTAGAAATGCACAGACAGCTAAGAAGCTATCTGAACCGTACTAAACCCTTCAGGAAAACAGACCAACTACTTGTCAGCTTTGCCCCAGGGGCAGAGGGGAAGCCCATTTCCAAACGGATAACACATTGTATCCATTTCTGCTACAGATTGCATGGGAAACCCCCCAAGTCGATTTGAACCCATTCCACTAGGGCAGCCTGCACTTCCACAGCATTCCTCAGAGGGGTTCCCACCAGGGACATCCTGGAAGCTGCCACCTGGACTTCTGTCCATACCTTTACCAAGCATTACCACCTACCTCTATTTTCTAAGGCTAGGGCAGGGTTTGCCTCTGCAGTTCTGCAGGGCTTGCTGACCCATTCCTAAGTCTCTTACTAATCCTACCACCCCTCTCCTTAGCTTTGGGAATCCTCCCACAGGTGATGACTGCAACAGTGAAACACGAAGAACATAGCACAGTTTTGTACACTTACCATAAATGTAGATGTTCGAGTGTATTCACTGTTGCAGTCCTGGTTTCCCACCCTCCTTCCCCCTTTACCATATTTACTTGGGCCTCTGACTGGTTAGGGCAAGAAAAACTGATGAAATGGCATCGGCTGCCTTCCTTTATAGCACTGACAACCTGGTGTCAGCCAGCAAGCAACAGCAGCCAACCAAGAAAAACATTGTCTGTGGTATTCAGGCCGGCTGAGGGCTACCACAGCGGGGATAACTCACAGGCGATGACTGCAACAGTGAATACACTCAAATATCTACATTTATGGTAAGTGTACACAACTGTACTTTCCTGGTTGCTTGAGAGTTACTATTAAAAGTAGGCCTGACTAATCTTCTTCTTTTGGCTGCTCCTGTTAGGGGTCGCCACATCAGATCAACTGTTTCCATTTCTTCCTGTCCTCTACATCTTGCTCTGTCACAGCAACCACCTCCATATCCTCTCTCACCACATCCATAAACCTTACCTTAGGCCTTCCTCTTTTCCTGTTACCTGGCAGCTTCATCCATAGCATCTTTTTCTCAATATACTCTGCATCCCTCCTCAGCACATGTCCAAACCAACGTAATCTTGCCTCTCTGGCTTTGTCTCCAAACCTTCCAACCTGGGCTGAGCCTCTAATATACTTATTCCTAATCCTGTCCACCCTTGTCACACCCAGTGCAAATCTTAACATCTTCAACTCTGCCACGTCAAGCTCTGACTCCTGCCTTTTTGTCAATGCCACTGTCTGCAACCCATATAACATAGCTGGTCTCACTACCCTCTTGTAGACCTTCCCTTTCACTCTTATTGGTACTTGTCTGTCACAAATCACTCCTGACACTCTTCTACACCCACTCCATCCTGCCTGTACTCTCTTCTTCACCTCTATTCCACACTCACAGTTACTCTGAACTATTGATCCCAAGTATTTAAACTCATCCACCTTCGCCAACTCTACTCCCTGCATCCTCACCATTCCTCTATCCTCCCTCTCATTCACACACATATATTCTGTCTTGACTAATACTGTACCCTATACTATTTATTTGGTTTGACTTGTTCTCAGGTTAGGGAGAGAGGGAATTTATTCCTGTCTTCCTTTTTAAAACTCTTAACAACGTAATGCAGGAAAATGGAAAAGATTCTGCTCCACATGAAAACTGTACTGTATTTCTTTTGATTTTTTTTTTTTTTTTTGCAAGTTGCTTGAGAGTGCCGTTTGCTTGAGTTCTGGTTAACTGAGAGTTTACTGTATTGCTTTTGTTGACTGGGGTAGGCTGATGGGGTTGTGATAGCCCCTTTTCAGTAGACACCCGGGTACAAAAGCCCCAGTAACAAAATAGGCAATTTTATTCAAGAGAGAAAAATGTAAAGCTTGAAGTTATAGTATGAAAGTACAATAAATGAAAGGCAGCTGTACTAGAAAAAGTCTGCAATCCGTAAAATATAGTCATTACATATTAATACAGGACAATTTGGCATATGCATTGCGTTTTAAAATGTCAAATTGCAATTTTACATGTATAGTTAGAAGAGTTAGAGAGGTAGTCTGGGAGATCTGAGTAGAAAGCTGAGAGCAGGGGAGAAAAGGTAAATAGAGTGTACATTTGTTTGATGATATGAAAGAAAGCTGTAGTGAAGTTAAGATAGATGTAGAAGATTATGAGTTTGAGATGGAATTTTGCTGGAGGGAAACGCTTGTCCAGTCTATATTAGAACATTGAAAGTTTAATGGTTCGAATCACTAAAGGTCAACCTTTAATGATCGAACCATTAAAATTTTGAATGTTCAAAGAAAGTAAATTTAAAAAAAAAGAAATTCTAAAGGGTGTAGGCAGGGGTGCAAGCCCCCCTGCACCCCACACCCCCGCTACTTAAATATACCAACTCCGAGACCACACTACATTGAAGTAAACTGAAATCTACCCTTACGGAGATTTCCGTTTACCCATTCGACGTTCTGTACTTTTGCTATTCTCATGTCAACAATGTCGGATTCGACATTGTCGGCTTTCGAGAGTATAATAGGTAACCACGCTTGTCA
This sequence comes from Protopterus annectens, assembly GCF_019279795.1. Taxonomy (NCBI): domain Eukaryota; kingdom Metazoa; phylum Chordata; order Ceratodontiformes; family Protopteridae; genus Protopterus; species Protopterus annectens. The sequence goes on along the minus strand of NC_056733.1, from coordinate 783,555,978 downwards.
GGTAGTAAGGACAATAGAAGTGGCAGTGGACAGAGAGGTGGAAGACCTTTGGACGTTTACATTGAAGATGTGGTTTGTTGAGGTATACAGAGGTAATTAAGGGACTTTTTGCTGCATTTCTGGGCCTGGGTTATATCTCAAAATTGTCTTTGGACTAGTCCATGTACTCAGTTAACCAATAAATGACCAGATGTTCAATACTGTCATAACTTCTGTAATGAAGAAATGTTACTTAACAATTTTACCTTTCTTCTATGTCATCTGTTTCAAGGTGCAGTATTACAACCTTTTACATAGTAGTTGCCAAATTACCTTTGCAGTCTTCCCTGATTTATTTATGTTATGAACTCATAGGCTTCCATCATCTCTCCTTTCATATTTTTGAAGAGGTGAACATTCAGGACCCCTATCTTTGCATGTAGGGTTTGATCTGCTGACTCTGCTATGTTTACTTCATCGCTTTAAGACATTTAAAGGGGAGAGAAGCATTAGAGTGCCAGCTGTATCCTCACGATTGACTATACAAAATATTTTCTTTGCTTGCTTCTTTTCCTACTGTTGTACTGTCCTGATATGAGGAAAGGCTACAAAAAAATCAGGGCAGCATAGCATAGGTAGGACGTTAAGGTGGACTTGTTCCCCTGGCATGTGGAGATGGGCAAGTGGTATGTAGAGGAGCTGTGGAAGGAGCTTGCTCACTATGATCATCCAATCTGGCTGCATAAAGAATTGTTTTGTCCAGGTACAACTATCTTCCACTAATGTAAATGGATGTTGCCTCTACTGTGAGAACTGTGCTGATGAAACACTAAGATTCCACAGCACGTCATGCAACTGAAATGCACTGTTAATCAGTGGTGTCTTACCCCGGTGTATTGCAAGCTGAGTGTTTGTCGTTGGGTAGCTTGGAGCAGCTGCCCCTAATTCAAAGCAGCATGTCTCTGTACCATACTGTGTGGTAGACATGAAACCCTTTAAATTAAAAGATGTAATATGTTGGAAAGGTGTTCATCATTTCCACTGCTGCAGTAGTCCTTAGTCAGCATGGGTTGTTCCTTGCCTAGGGAACAACAGCCAGTCTGCTTCAAAAAGCTCTGCCCCATCCGTTAATATAGTCCCATGGATGGAAATTGGCAGAGTAACACTTTCCTCAGTACTTTCTTCCTATTTCAATAAGATGCATCTTTTAGGCTTAACAGGAGCAGTAATCTGCTAAGAGTGATTCATGGCTTGAAGTGTATAGGTTCATAGGTAAGTATTAGGCTATCTGCCTGAGGACATCTATAAGCCTAGCCAGAATGTGTTGGCTTTCACCGCCCCCTTAGATTAGTTCCCTGTGCCTCGGTCCAGCAGAGCCATTAGTTCTCTGTGCCTCGGTCCAGCAGAGCCATTAGTTCCCTGTGCCTCTGTCCAGCAGAGCCACTGCAGTGATACCCAGGGTACATTTTCTGTTTCCCATCCACTCGTCAAGGTTTCTCTTGAAGAGTGTTAGTGAGGGGCTCTGCCTAATGTAGATTGGAATCCTGTTCCAAAGCATGATTCCTTTTACCTTTTCCCAGTTTTCTATAAAACTTTTTTGGGTCATCAGTAAATTGCTTATTTTGTACTTTTCCTTTATATTTATCTGCGTATCTTCTAAGTTTTCTCTTCGAATATTTTTGGGACTACCTTCTCCATGTTGATTAATTTGGCTTTCGTCTTTGCATAAATATTGCACAGTATCAAATCTCTCTTTTGTTCCCATGTCCATATTTCTTTTTTATACTTTTCAAAAACATTTATATTTTTGCTCTTCCTCATATCCTTTTTTTTCCAAAACAGATCAAAGTTTCATGGTCTATATACTGTTTTTCACAAATCTGTTGTATTAAATGACCACAAATTTTTATTTGAAGCTTCTGACAGTTTTTTTCTTGTGGAAGTATTTTTCTTTTCTTTAATAACTCTCTCAATCTTTTTGCATATCTTGCGTCTGGAAATTCTGGGCTTTTTACATAACCATAATAATACATAATTCATTGTAGGAAGCCGTGGTGGTGCAGCGGTTAGTGTTGTTGCCTCACAGCAACAGGTTCTCCTGTTAGATTCTCAGCTGGAGTGCCTTTTGTGTGGAGTCTGCATGTCCTCCCCGCGGTCGAATGATGTTAAAGACATGCAGGTAGGTGCAAGCGTGAATGGGCGTGTCTTCGTTGAAGGTTGGGCGTTGGGCTGACAACTCGGCACCATAAAAATCCACTGCCAATCATGAGCGGACCAGAGTTCCGCTGTGGTGACCCCTAACCAGGAAAAGCCGAAAGTCTTTATTATTAATAATATATCATTTCTTTCTTATCCCAAATAGTCCACTTTATCGTCTTTATTGCTCTTCTGTGGCCTATCAGTTTTTGTGGACTGCTACGTAGGAACAACAGGGGGACTATCCTCCCCCTTGGCCTAGCCCCATTGTAGGGATGTTTCTGTATTTTGAGGGGAGCTCTAGAACAAAACCATGTTTATTTGTCTGTTTTGAAAGGTGAGGAGGTGTTCCCCACAACTACATCAATTCCTCGAAGATCTCTTCATTCAATTTCCATTCACAGGAGTCTGCCCTGGTCCCTGGTCCTGCTCAGCTACCTGCACTGGTATCTGTCACCTTTGGTCCCCACGACCTCTTCCAAGTAATATGCAGGCTGGCAGTGATGGATTGGGAGTTAACTCTTCCACATTCCTTAACCCTCCAATCATTCTTAAGAGGAAAACAGAGTGTCAGACAAGCTGAGCAGGACCAGGGCAGACCACTGTGAATGGAAATTGAATGAAGAGATCTTCGAGGAATTGATGTAGTTGTGGGGAACACCTTCTCACCTTTCAAAACAGACAAGTAATTATGTTTTGTTCTAGAGCTCCTTGCAAGCAAGCCTGTAAAGTAGATGTATTTTAATCACCTTGGAAGGGAATGTTCTTTTATGCATTTTCATCCTTTCCACTGATATCCAATGTAATTCTGAAGATTCAAAAGGGTATGTAAAAAAATCATTGTGGCGTCCTATCCCCCTTTTGGCCCAGGCAACATTGGTTCTCACTTCTTGTGAAATTGGCCAAGGGCAATCGCCACAAGCTTCCTCACAGACTGGATCAACCTACTTAAGAGGAGGATGTTTGATGTACCCCAGTGGCAGTTAGCTTCAATTGATTGCCTGGTGATTCAGTTTTAACACTCTTTAGGCAGCCTGCTGCTAGAAAATCCTGTGTTGATAAGTGAAAACACTTTTCTACTTGGTACATAACCAAGGTCCTATCAGCAATTTTTGTACCACTGGTGCTCAAATATTTGTGTGAGTTAGTTTTCTCTATAAATGCTCCTCTTTCAGTCATTTCAGCATGTCTGCCCATGGATTCTCTTCTTACTTCAGTGTTTGCGATGAAACAGTTTCTGAAAGGAGTTTTACTCCAGAGACTTCCTGTAAACAGGTAGCTTCTTCTTAGGATCTCAATTATGTGCTGGATAAAACAACCATATCACCATCTGAACCTACTCATCAAGTTGATTTAAGGTTCTTGACTTGGAAAACTGTATTCATCATTGCTCTGATATCTGCAAGAAGAGTTTCTGACTTGCAAGTTGTCATGGTGGGGTGAACCTTATTTGATGTGTCACAAGAGTAGGGCCTCTTTAAAAACACCTCATTCATGACCAAAAGTAGTTTGTTTACTTTGAATCAAGCCATCAATTACAGTTTTCAACCAAGAATCTAAAAACCAAGGAGAAAGGATTCTGCATACTCTGGTACTATCTTGACAGAACTAAGCCCTTTAGAAAGGCTGGCCAGCTATTTATTTCTTATGAAGGGGTAAAAAGGGGCACTTTGTATCTTAAACAGACAGTTTCCAGGTGGTTGTCCTTGACTATTGCTTTTTTTGTTATCCACACCAAGGTATATCCATTCCAGACTCATTCCACTAAAGCCTTGTCTTCTTCGATGGCATACTGGAAAGGGTTGAACTCTAGACGTATTATAGAGGCAGCTACATGGTCCTGTCTGCATACTTTTACTAAGCATTACAAAATGGATTCCTTTAATAGGGTCCAAGTGTAACGTTTCTAGGAACATTCTCCTGACTCCTGGCTCCATATCCTTCCTCTTCCCAGGATGGATAGGCTTTGGTACTCAACCTATATAGCCTTAGGGCTACTGCTGTAGTGGCACTCACCCTTCATTTCCCCTACTCTTGTATATAGTTGTAATTGGGATTTAAAGTAGGATTGTGTTTTATCATCTTTATATGTTGTATTGCTATTATCGGTTGTTTATTTCAAGATTGCTTGGCTCTTTTCTCATTGTATGGGCAAGCAAGTCCTGAAGAAAGCTTTACTCTTGACTTCTGATTTGCTTCCTTGGGATTAGCTGTCAGAGTGAATGAGTTTGTGTGTGTGTGTGTGTTTGTGTGTGTGTGTGGGGGCAGAGCTTTTTGAAGCTGCACAGTTTTTCCTAGATGAAAAACAACCCATATATCCTAAGGGTTAATGCAGCAGCGAGGAATTTGAACAGCTACTATTATGCATATGTGCAGTTTGCAAAACTGTACTTTATGACCCTTATAAATGTGATAGATACCTCCGGGTGTGTAATTGTCATGTGGTTTTATACTGAGGGTTTCTGTGGAAGCCTGGATTGTAGCTCCTGTGGGTCAGTACTGCTTCTGTGACAGTAGATGGTTGGGTTTGTTATACGAAACACTGCATTTTGTTTGCTGGGAATTCTCATGCTGCGCAGTCAAACCCATTCTTGCTACGTACAGGTATGTTATGTAATGTATTGTGTGAGTACAGCTGCTCTTCTTGCATGATCACTATACTCGCTATGCGTCATTCATGTGAGGGACTAGTGCCTTGCTGGTAGTGATTCACAAGATTCTATGTAATGGAAATGGATGTTGAATACAGCATGTTTGCAACCTTCAGACCACAGTACAGGGTGTGAGTGTGAAGTCGTTATGTTACTATTTCACTCTGATGGGATGGTTTTGTTATTTTTGTGCATGCCTTTTTACATAGCTTGCAGTGTTTTAGAAACCTATTTTGTTAGATTGCCACACTGGAAATAAATGCTTCAGATGGGCCTTTTGCCAAAGCATCTTTGCTTTCTCTGATATACTCTGACAATTTATTGTTTAGCTGGAGAAGGTGCAGTGGACAGACTTTACTCTGTAGAATCCGGTTTAGTGACAACACAACATGCAAAAAAGCTTTGCATTGCTCTGTATTTGCATAGTAACACTTGCAAGCTTTGGGAATTACTGCCATCTTAACCTTCAATTGGAAGTTCAGGACAGTGTCTTTAAAGATCAAGTTTAAATGTGCAAAAGAATCCTTCCTTTTCACAAAAAAACAGTGTTTTATGTATGCATCTTGATGCATGCAGCACTTTTCTGTGTGAAAATAAAAGTTTATTTTGCTGCATTAAAAAAAATACGTGCATTCAAAGTTTGCTTCTGTCTTACATCACTTTGGTTGTTCAGCTGTAATTATGTCAGGTTAGTGTGTGTAAATAACTGTGTATTAGTTATGTAATTGGCAAACTGTTAAATTAACAATTTGGCAGTAAGTAATGATTTAGTTGGCTAGCTTTTTGCCAGACTGTTAAAATAATAATTTGGCAATTACATAAATAATACACAATTATTTACCCACGTTAACCCAGCATAATTACAGCTGAACACCCAAAGTGATGTAAGCGCCTCCTGCCCACCCATAAATATTAATGTTGTAAATATGGTTGTGTACTTTCAGACTTCCACCTTCGGAAGCAATTTTTAAAGTAACTTTATTTGCAAAAATGATGTGAAACAACCTTTGTTTTTGCATAAAAAAAGTGTTCGCATGTATAAAGATGCAAGCGAACACTTTTTTAAGCAAAAACAAAAAACAAAAACAAAGGCTGTTTCATGCCTTTGGATATGATCTTTAACTGAATGTCAGTTGTCTTGGAATCCATTCCGCAGTATATGTTATTATTTATAACCTTTCTCTTTTTCTCTGGCTTTCTGTTCTGACTGCATCAAGTAAGTAAGGATCTGATCTTAAATATTGTTCTATTTCGCTTGTAGAGCTTTTCAGTCACATATCATTTCAATGTAGTGATCTTTGGTTTCATTACATGCGTGTGTGAATTTCCTATTTTAACCAAGCTGAAAACCCCCAAAATATGTGGTTAGCCTTTTCATATAGATTCACAGTGATATAAGTTTGACTGCATTTTCCTTTTTGTAGCTTATCGCTGTCTGTAAATGAGCATGTTTATTACTCACATCACTTAAAATGTAATGACGTACGTCAGGTATGTTTTGAATCTTCCAGCCCCACTTTGGGGCCTGTCAAACAACTCTTCTCCAGATGTGATTTTGGTTTAGATTCAAGCTTGTCAAGCAAATGAATGTGCACAGAAGTAATGCCATGAAAGTGAACATAGCAACTCTTTATTTTTTGGCTCCGTGCTGAGTCTGTAGAAGTCTTAAGTATAATGTAGAGTAGATGGCAGCACTAAGAAAAATCTATAAATTCTCTGTCAGAATGTGAGGCTTGACATGAAAATGATTACAGATGAAGCATGGAGAGAAATTAAAGAGCTTGTGTCAAGAAAGTTTACTCTATCTAGTCTGGCCGTTAATTGACAGTGGTGTGCACTTTACAGCTATGTGTGACAAAACTCTGCATAGATGATGTAGATTTGTAAAAGTTCTTACCAATGCACAAAATGTTAGGAAATGCTGCAGAGTGTTACATTTGTCATACTCTGAACTTCACAATACTGTGGATACACTTAATTATTCATTTAGGCTGTTTGTTACTTTTACATTAAGAGCTGAAATGTTAGGCGTGACTAGATATACAGGTCGATGTCTTCCATAGTTAAAGGTGGGACTAGACGTGCAAGTTAACTTCTGTAGTTAGGTAAGGTGTGACCAGATGTACAGGTTGACTTTTCCTGCAGTAAATTTCTTAGTCAATCTGCCTGCTGTAACAGTATCTTTCATATGCTTACTTCACTGTCCGTATGGATCAGTGTAGATTGCCTCATTTATTAATTTTTTGTGTTGTTGTTTTAAGTTAATGCCTGTTCCGCTGGTCCAGAAGGATAAAGCCCGACTGTGACCCAGGTAATCTGATTTCAGCTACACGCTCTGGTGACTTTTGGAGCTGGTGTTGGGGAAAAGAGGGGTAAGTTGGCTTCAGCCATTTCACATTGGGGTGGGGGGTGGTCGAAGAGTGCTTGTCTGGGTGCATGCTCTGTGGTAGAATCTGTGGTGAAGACCAGGGATCATATGAAGATGCTGCTGAAATGGAGGACAGGGTCACAATTACGTTGCATGCAGAGGTATGAACATCCCCTCTTGCAAACTGTTGGCACGTGTGTGAGACTAATAGGCTGCATGAATGACCATTCCCACGATCGTCTGTCCCCACCATGTAGTAGGACACCGATTAATAATGAAAAATTTTGATGTCCGTCAGGCAGCAGATGGATTTTTTTTTTTTTAATTTGTAACCTCTTTTCTTACATTCACCTCTAGCCATGTAATGGTTACTTGAATTGTCATTGTCTTATCACTTAGCTGAAAAGTACTTGTTCCTCTTTGTTTCAGTGTCACAGACTCTTTGCTGCCCATTGTCCTGAGGTTGATTTTCCTTTTTTTTTCCCGTAAGATTTTAAGACTTCCTGGAGCAGTGTCAGGATGTCTTCTGCTTCATGTTACATGAAAGGCATCACAGAGCTGCCTGGTCTGTTAAAAGAACATATGATTTATATCACTTTGATAATTAAAGTTAGTTAAAGCTTGGGATGGATGTGTTACCTTGTAGGTATTTTACTCTAGCAAGTTCACCCAGTTTACCTTGGTAAGTGGTCTCACTTTGTGAGTGTACTTTGTTTTTTATGCCTTGACAGCTTTTACTCAAAGCCAAATTAGTACATTTTCTTAATTTTATGAATAAAATTCAAGCTTCTGCTGTCTTGTAATCTTGTGGGCAGGGGTAGAGTAAACTATGCCAAAACACTGGCTGTATAATATCTGTGTGAAAATAAATCCTTTGTGCATAATAGAATGATTATCAGCAAATTTTGTCAAGTCTCTGAAGTGTGACATCTGTCTTGATGTGAATAATACTCCATTGGTTAACTTTTATGTGGCAAAGAGTTCTTGGTGAAGTGCGTGGGCAGGATGGTAGTGTGGCATGTCACTTATGTTTTGTGCTTTCAGATTCCCTGTCTGTGCTACAAATTGCTGACCCTGACCTGTAATATACTTTGAAGTATTAGGAATCAAAGTGACATTAGAAAAGCCTACAGCTGTTTTCTTTGCAGCTTTGTAAGTGTAATGACTGCTGTCATTTTAAGAACTTAACTGATGTACTGATCTTATTAGCTGTTCTGGCAGCCTCTTATTTGATGTAGTGAAATGGTTTCCTCACGTAGGTGCCCTTTTATCTAATGTAAATACCCATTTATCTGACACACAGACACAACTGCTACATACTTCTTAGCTGCTTTCTATTGTTTGTTCACAACACCTGTTAGCAATTAATTCATAGGTCAGTGTTTCTCTTTTTTATCAGAAGCTGATTAATACACACTCCATTTGCTTTGCTGTTGGCTTTCTCTTTTAACTTCTGTCTTTCATGACCATCAAACACTTCTGTGTTTTTTGTGGTCAAAGATGCAGTGTCTGCATCAAGAGAGCAAAATGTGAGATCAGTTACAGGCCCTCTTCCATCATAGCAGTACCCCAGGGAGGCGTAATTGTAACTTTTTATTATGCTGCTTTTTCTGCATTTTTTTTTAGTGTACAGCACATCAGACAGCTGCACACAGGAAGTTGTAATGTAATACTTATCACCATCTGTTACGCCATTATGAGTGACAGAAATCGTTTAGAGGTTCAGTCAAAAGTAACTTGAGGTTATTGTAAATGTTGGCATATGAAGAAGCTGTGCAGTACCACACTTTTTTATCCCATTTGATTAGTAAGCATTATAGGCATGCGTCCGCACACACAAAACATGCCTAAATTCTTGACAGTTTCTCTAAATTTAGTATGTTTTCATTTGTTTACTGTGTTTTTTCTAAATTATCTTTTCCATTTTTTTGAAAAGAAACAGTGTTTATGTTTCGTTGGCCTTTTGAAGTGATGTCTGTCTATGTTGATGGTGACCAGCATTCGGATTCTAACCTTAATGCTTGCTAACGTTTCTTGGGTTCAGCAGCAATCCCTTGCTTTGAAGAAATGAGTCTTCTAGACTGAACATCCAGAGGTCTGCTGTCAGGTGAATGGTGTAAGCCAGTGGTTTGCAACCAGGATTTCCTAGAACTCTAGTGTTCCTTTAGCATCGGGATTCCACCACAAATTTGCCTAAAAAGCTAAAACTGAGGATGACATCTGTTAGTGGAAGAAGAATTATAGGTGTTTTGTCTATCCACAGTTCGTCAGTGGATTTAGCAGCTGTGCAGAATCTGTCAGTTACAAGTTTCTTATAAATGGCAGAACTGGTACGGTGATTCTGTACGTGTTATATTTTCCTGGCAAATTCAAAGCAGTGTGCTTTAACTTCAGCTTAATGCAACAATGAGGTTACAATCTTCTCATAAGACCTCATTATTATAGGTTCATAGGTGTGTACTAGGCTAATGGACCTGGAGCCTTTACAAGCCTAGCCCATAGGATTACCATGGCATCGTCACACCCGACCTTCATTTCTAGTGCCTCTGTCGAGTAGAGCCACAGGAGTGATCCCCGGGGTGAATTTTCTATTTCCCATCCACTCATCAAGATTTCTCTTGAAGAGGGCCAGTGAGGTGCTCTGCTTGACATGTATGGGAGGTCTACTCCATAGCATGGGCAGTCTCTGGGTTATGAACCTGTCCCTCCAGCATGTTCTGTTGATTGTGGTAATGAGGTTGAGGTTTCTGGAGCTTATGGTGCGGGATTTCTTTAGATGTAGCATTTCTAACAGATCTGGGTCAGGCATGGCTTTGTAAGTCAAGCAGAGATCGCCTCTAAGTAGGCGATATGAAACAGAAAATAGTTGGAGTTTTTTGAGTCCGTCCCTATAGGACAAGTGTTTAAGGCCTAGGATCCTCTTTATGAGGTACTTTTGCGGCCTCTCCAGTTGTTGCAGGTGTCTAGTGAGGTACGTGCCAAATGGGGCATTGTACTCGATGATTGGCCTAATGAGGGAAGAGTAGAGGGAGACAATGACCTCTTTCTTCCTGGATGCAAAACCCTTAGTAATGAGATGTGCCACATAGAAGGATTTTCTGACCACAGTGGCAACGTGGTGGTCAAAACAGAGGTTGCTGTCAACCTGTGTTCCCAGATCTCTTATAACACCTTCTGTGTTCAGTGGACTACCATCAGTGTGGTAATTCAAGGGAACTGGGTTTTTCCCAAGGGGGATGACACATTTTTTGGCATTGGGCTTAAGGCCATAGTTCCCATAGTTCTAACACCAGTCATTGGTGTCATTGAGGCCTTTCTGTAGGATGTCAGCATCACTTGGTGAGTTAATAATAGCTCCCAACTTGCAATCATCTGTGAACTTTGTCAGCCAGAGTCCCTTCGTGTTGGCCTGGACTTCAGAGGGGTTGGCTTGGACTTCAGAGAAGTAGATACCAAACAGGAGAGGACCCAGGACTGAACCCTGTGGGACTCTATTCATGACTGGTCGGCAGTCTAACTTGGAGTCAGTTACTTTCACACTGTGGGTTCTATCTCTGAGCCAGTTTGCAACCCACCTAGTGATATAGGGGTTGATGCCTAGCTTAGTGAGTTTTTCTATGATTCCTAAGTGGGCAATGGTATCAAAGGCCTTGGGCTAGATCAAAGTAGGCTGTATGAACCACCTTCCCTTCATCCACAGCTCTGATGACTGACTCAAAGAAGTCGACCAAGACCCTTCACAAAACTAAACTGTGTAGGATCCAGAGTTTGGAGATTCCCTATATCCTTGTTTATTAGGTCCAGGATGATGCATTCCATAACTTTGCATATCAGACTCATCAGGGTAATTGGGCGATAATTCCCAGGGTCTCTAGTTTGCTTCTCCTTTGTGGAGAGGAATGACTGTAGCAGTGCACCTTTCGGTAAGGGCAAAGCCTGAAGTGAGGCTGTGATTGAACAGGGCACACAGGTGAGGTTCCAGTTCACTCTGTAGTTCATGTAGAACACAGCCAGGGATATTGTCAGGTCCCATAGAAGCTGTATTCTTGGCCTTGGACAGTGCTGTTTTAACCTGTGCAGCAGTAATACTGGGTGCCTGGCAGTCTACTGGTATTGTGATTGGTCCTTGGGGGGGGTGAAGTTAGCACTGAATCTGTCAGCCAGTATATTGGCAATATCTGTTGGCTCAGTATAGGAGGTGCCATTGTGCAGTAGCTCAGAGGAAATGTGGGTATTGCCATGGAGATTTTCTACATAACTATAGAAGGCCTTGTGGTTGTTTTTACTTTCTGCTGCAATTCTGTTTTCATAGCTAGCTTTAGAGGATTTGATGAGGGATCTCAACCCTTTATTGAGGCTGATAAGGGAGTTTTCCCAGTCTAGGGACTTCACCTTATTCTGCTTCAGTTTCCTCCTTTTGTTTTAGAGTTTGTTTATGGCAGGGGACCACCATATTGGCTTCCTTTTTTTTTGAGGAGTGTGTCTTGGTTCTATTGGGTATGGCAAGATCTATGCATTTGTGTACATGTTCGTACAGTGCATTTGTATATGATTCAGTGATCATGCAACTATTCTCCATTTGCATGGGTGCCGTGAAGTTAGCCACCTCTGTTTTTAGGAGCCCAAAGTTAGCTTTGGAGAACTTTTTCATGGTGGTTACCTTTGTGTGTGTGTGGGGGGGGGGATGTGGATTTCCAAGGTGATTAGTTTGTGGTTGGATCTAACCAGGGAGGAGTTGACTATTAGTGTAGAGCAACGGTCGCCCATGTTAGTAATGACCAGGTCAGGGATGTTTCTACCCTCTAGTGGGGGAAAGAACAAGCTGGTCCAGAGCATTGAAATTAATGAATTCCAAAAAGCATTGGGCAAGTGTATTGGTACATGAGTAGTTTTCCCAGTTAATGGAGGGGTAGTTGAAATTGCCCAGTATTAGAGTGTTAGATTGGACCCTAATATTCTCCAGGGTGCTTAGGAACGTGGAGTGTGAGTCTTAGGACATGGTTGGGGACCTATAGCAGGCTACAACCTTGAGTCGCAGTCTTACCCAATGTTAGCTACACCTGATGTATCTCAGATGCATTATGTTGGGCTACCAGTCTGGAGGTGTGTGCATCCTTTATGAATATGGAAACACCACCGCCTTTGGAACTTCAGTCCAAGTTCTGGGGCTGAAAAATGTGAAATGAGTTATAGCCTGGTAGTGCAGGGGTGCTTTCTGCTGCCTTGAATCAGGTCTCTGTTACAGCACAAATGTCAATGTTCTCCATTTTAAAGAGTGCTTTGAACAAGTGCATTTTGAGGTTTAGACTTCTAGCATTGAGCAGAATCTCTCAGATAACATTTGTTTGTAGCTGTTAATAACACAGATGCACTTGTGTTATTTCCATATAATCCTCCTGCCTACCAAATATATAATTTGTAATATAGAAATGTTATAAAATGATTTGCTCTTATCACTTGAATAAATGGAGTTCCCAGAGCAGAACTGAAGGCTACTCTAGGATTCCACCACAACAAAAAAATGGTGTAGGCAGTGGACTTGAGCTGGAGGGCTTGGGAGTTACCACCAGTCAGCCCCTTTAATTGGCCCTACTCTAGACATCTAGCAGTTACTGGCCCCTTAACTCACTTGTTCCCTTTTACTGCTTCAGAGGTGTCCAAGTAATGGAACTGAAGCAGCGGCAAGTGGTAGGATATGTATCGCCTTCTCTTGAATTAGGCTTGTGTGTACTAAAGAAAGAGTCGACTTTTAGAAAATACTAATGTCTGCATTTTGATGGGACACTTGTGATGGATTGCAGACTAACCCACTTGACATTAAGCAATGATTTGTTTTCAGAAGTTGGGTGCTAACAGTTCCACAGAGGCATCTACAGCTATACTTCAGATTTGTTGTATCAACCAGGCCTGAACTCACTCCAATGCCAGGCAGTTTGTCTTCATGCCTTTGCTGTGGTGTTATGCTCAAGCTTTACTTGAGATAATAGACATGCTGTATGTAAGAATGGCTTTACCTTTATTTGATTCCGTGCTGCCTTGAGGTTTAATTTGGTTACAGATGTTTTCATTTAGCTAACTTCTGTTGGTTTTATCCTGTATGCTTCCATTTTTAAGATACCCTGCAGCCTTTTCCTTTATTACAGGCTCCAGTAATGGTTATTGCCACTAAACTTTCTAAGTTTTCCTAATCAGCATTTCTTGTGCACACTTTTCCCATATTCTCTTGCTGAGTAGGTCTGTAAACCACCCAAACCACATAAAATTACTAATGAGCAAGTTAGCAGGGCAGTTTGTGGCATAGCCAGCATTTTCTGTGGCTCTTTAAGTATCTTGGACCATGTTTCATGTCAAACATCTGGACTTGAAGCTTTATAAATTCATTCACACTTGTAAATAAACTTGTATCTCTCTCTTTTTTTTTTTGCCACAGCTGCTGTCATTTCTGAACAGTTATTTAAATTTCTTTCATCCATATACATTCAATTAGATGTTCTGATATACATGTATACATATCATCCTTACACATTCAATTAGATTTTCTGATGTGTATATATATATATATATATATATATTTTTTTTTTTCTTTGTGCTTGTGTAATCCTACTCATTTCTTTTTCTGTAAATATTTAAAACATATATCAGTCGGCAAGTCCAAAGTTACAGGCCTGATAGAATATTTCTTAGACAGATCCATTCATGGTCCCTGAGATCATTAAAAAATGTTTTTTCCACAAAATTCACATATTGTTTCTTCTTAAATTTATGAAGGATCTTGTCTGTCTTTCATATCTTGGACCACTATATCCATAGTGTCCCTTCCTTCTTAGGATCACTTGGTGCACACGTGGAAGAAATACCCTGGTATCCTAGCAGGTGACACTTTTCCTTCACTCAGGTAACACTCTACACTCTGAAGCAAGAATATTTTGTCTCCTCTCCTAAACTTGAGCTTTTCTCCCCCGTACAGCTTCAATTCTGAACTCATTTTGCTGATTGATTTTACAGCATGTCCATTGCTGCCCCTTATCTAAGTTACTGATGTCATTTCTGGACATTGCAGTTGGGCGACTTTCAAAAAGATGTCGTGAGTTAACCCCTGAAGTCACCTAATTGCACTGTTTGCTTCAAGCAACACAGTAATTTGATTGCAAGCCATCATCACCCTTGTTGTTTTCTTGTAAAAAATCTCTGATATATTTACAGTCATACACGTTAAAGTCAATTGCTAAATCAACACAGGGGCACAGGAAATTAACTTTCTTGGGTGGCGTAAGCCAGGGAACCTTGTTGGCTAGGCTTAATTAGGCCCTTGGGCCGATAGCCTAGTACCTACCTATGAACACTAAATTTTGCATTATTACTCTTAGGGTGATGTGCAGAGCTGTAGTAACTACAGAGGGATTAAACTGATCAGTCACAGCATGAAGTTATGGGAAAGAGTAGTGGAAGCTAGGTTAAGAAGGGAGGTGATGATTAGTGATCAGCAAAATGGTTTCATGCCAGGAAAGAGCACTACAGATGCGATGTTTGCTCTGAGAGTGTTGATGGAGAAGTACAGAGAAGGTCAGAAGGAGTTGCATTGTGTCTTTGTGGATTTAGAGAAAGCATATGACAGGGTGCCTAGAGAGGAGTTGTGGTATTGTATGAGGAAGTCGGGAGTGTCAGAGAAGTATGTAAGAGCGGTACAGGATATGTACGAGGGTAGTGTGACAGCGGTGAGGTCTGCCGTGGGAGTGACAGATGCATTTAAGGTGGAGGTGGGATTACATCAAGGATCAGCTCTGAGCCCTTTCTTATTTGCAATGGTGATGGACAGGTTGACAGACGAGAGTCCCCGTGGACCATGATGTTTGCAGATGACATTGTGATCTGTAGTGAGAGTAGGGAACAGGTGGAGGAGACCCTGGAGAGGTGGAGATATGTTCTAGAGAGAAGAGGAATGAAGGTCAGCAGGACTAAGACAGAATATATGTGTGCGAATGAGAGGGAGGATAGAGGAATGTTGAGGATGCAGAGAGTAGAGGTGGCGAAGGTGGATGAGTTAAAGTACTTGGGATCAACAGTTCAGAGTAATGGTGAGTGTGGAAGAGAGGTGAAGAAGAGAGTACAGGCAGGATGGAGTGGGTGGAGAAGAGTGTCAGGAGTGATTTGTGACAGACGAGTACCAGTAAGAGTGAAAGGGAAGGTCTACAAAAGGGTAGTAAGACCAGCTATGTTATATGAGTTGGAGACAGTGGCATTGACAAAAAGGCAGGAGTCAGAGCTTGACGTGGCAGAGTTGAAGATGTTAAGATTTGCACTGGGTGTGACGAGGATGGACAGGATTAGGAATAAATATATTAGAGGGTCAGCCCAGGTTGGAAGGTTTGGAGACAAAGCCAGAGAGGCAAGATTACGTTGGTTTGGACATGTGCTGAGGAGGGATGCAGAGTATATTGGGAAAAAGATGCTAAGGATGAAGCTGCCAGGTAACAGGAAAAGAGGAAGGCCTAAGATAAGGTTTATGGATGTGGTGAGAGAGGACATGCAGGTGGTTGGTGTGACAGAGCAAGATGCAGAGGACAGGAAGAAATGGAAACAGTTGATCTGCTGTGGCGACACCTAATGGGAGCAGCCGAAAGAAGAAGAAGAAGCTCTTATAGATTTTAATGTCTTGTGATGTGTAGTAATAAAAAGGCGTTTAATTTGCAGGTGTAGAGAACCACTGTGTTTTAATTCATTCAACAGTTTATTACATTTTACATGACTGCCATAAGTGAAGTCACACAATTAACATACTCGCATTAGACTTGTAGTTTTAAAGTTTACAGGAAAATAATCTGTTCTTTTTTTTTGCATGGGGCTTTATGTAAAGCAATTAATTCATTCTCCAGTTACTCACATAATCCAGTTCAAGGTTATTGGTGAGCTAGAGCTTATCCTGGTGCCTGTTTTGCACAAAGCAGAGAAACTAATCCACGATAGGGTGCCAGGCCATCACAGGATGTGCACGCACGCACACACACACACACACACACACACACACACACACACACACACACACACACACACATACACACACACACACACACACACACGCGCGCGCGCACGTGCGCGCCCACACACACACACAAACTGTGGTCAGTGGTGTAGGATTACCACTTTAGTACAGCAGATCTGTAGGGCGTAGTATGAAACTGGAGCACTTGAACAAAACCCCATAAAGTCTTAGGGAGGATGTGCTGACTCTGCACAGAAGGCACCCCAGCCAAGAACCAAACCTGGGAACCAAACACTCTGAGGGAGCAGTAATAAGTATGGGATTTTCCCTGTCACCACCTTATTTGAAAAGAGTGCTTTTCACACTTGGTGACCATCAAAAAGTGGTTCTTCCTTTCACTGTAAATTTTCCACTCTGTGGCTTCTCCAGCAGCCTCACTGGAGTACTGTCAAGTGTATTTTCACTTGATTGAAACAGCCACTGTCAAATGAATCAACTTTCTTGAACATAAGTTGTCATTAGAAAGATCAGATACCCAACATTTGAACGTGACTAGTTTTGACTAGTATTGGAAATGACTTCCAAGCTGTGATGTAATTAACTTTGTCCTCCATGTGTGTTTAATAACTGTATAGCTTTGGTGTGGTTTTAATTGATTTGTGTTATTGAAATGTGCTAACCAATTTTGCTGTGCTGTTCTGAATGTCATTTGCTTAATTGAGCTGTTGCTATTACAGAAGGCTATGTAGCATGAGAAATGTAATGAAATATTATTATATATAGCTATATAATTAAAGTGGGTAGAATTAAAAAGCTAGTAATCTGTTTCTTAAAAAACTGCATCTGCAGTATGACTTGCGTCATCATCATTTAATACTCCTGACTTCAAAATCTAGTTGTCAGGAATGTTCTCAACTCTGCTGGTAATGCAAAAATTAAGGTAATGTTTGCCAGGTGAAAAATAATACATTTGGCACTGAGGCTGGAGGTGCACCTTTAGTTCTGAGTGAAGTCTTGTGCTCCGTCATTGTGTATTGGAACTACCACAAATTGTACCCGTTTTGGGAACTAGACTTTCAGATATGCAGGGAAACTAATGATTAGATTAGTATGAACTGCTTTCCACACTTTGGCCACATAAGATATTGGACGATGATAAATTTAATAAACTACTCACCAAAGACTTAACATCCTCCTTGAAAGAATACAGATTATTGTTCTTTAGGTCCACATATTACAGGGGGCTGTGCATTGAGACAGATTCCTTGTTCTCTGTATCTGAGCTCTGACCAGGGGTCAGAACCCACTGGTCTAATCTATGTATTTGTATTAATCACATTAATTATTTGATAGGTAGTTAACTTTCTTTTTAGTTGCATAGTAGTGTATGCTATTCTTCTTCTTGAAATGAAAAAGCGGTATAGGTCCTAAATGTGCTTTATTTGTTGGTGTCTACATGACTGGATCTCATTTAGTTTTGGAGTAAGTTTTGATGTGTGAAATAAAAGATAGCCATTAAGAGGATTGTAATATGTGCAGTGTGTAAACAAAAGCTGTGCCTTAGTAAGATGTATTTGAGATCTGAGAGCACATAGTAAGCTTTTTCCAATTTTATTTACAGTTTATTTGTAAGTCACTAACTAATAGCATTGCATGTTTATTTGTAAGTCACTAAATAATAGCATTGCACGCAATGAATTGGGTGTGTGGTCAGTGTGACATTTGTTACATTTATGACCTAACAGTTGTGATACCGTATTGGGTTTAAATATGTTCACAGGTTGTTTATGATTTGCGTCACTTTGTGTTTTGACCAACAGACTAGCACAGCTATAAGAGAAGTCATGGAGTGGGAGAGTGATTATGAATAAACTTGAAATCAGTAACCGTAGAATGATGGTTTTGAAGGAAGGTTGTAGGAACTCTTGGTCCTACTTCTGTACTATAGATTCTAGATGTCTGTCCACTTGATAACTTTTTTATTTCATTAAATTTGGAAGATAGAATGTTGTTGGTACTCTTTTCTGCTTTGAGTTTCCACCAGATCCAGTTTGGAGGTTTTTGTACTACTGGCTAATTGTACCTTTACTAGATGTTAAAGTTATTGGTTCATACTGGGGATGGGGGGGGGGGGTGAACAAACAGCTGTGGGGAATTATCTGGAAAAGGGACTCCTAAACATTTCTACAGTATGTGGTTACCTTCCTACTGGTTCTGCAAAAAACAAAATTGACATTCAGGTTGTGTCTTTGGTGTCTTTTGCAGTAGTTGGACACTACAGAAGGCACAGCTGTCTTTCTCGGTTGCTCACAGCCATTTTTTCTGGAATAATGGTTAAGGTGTTTACCTCATAGAGACAAGATACAGAGTTAGATTCTCACACTAGAAAGAGAAATTGGCTAGGCTTAAAATGGCCAACAAGGCAGCTGACCTAGCACTTACTTGCAGAGAAGACTCATGTTTGCCCAAAGGTGTAGTAATCCACATCTAGAATATGTAAAATGCGGTACATGTAGTCCCCATTTATGGGAGGAGTGGTAGGTAAAGCCCCCCCAACAGCAGAAGTTTGTGCTATAGTCATTTTCATGTCTTTTTCCTCCTTTTATATGTCTTTCTGAATTCATCTAGTTTCCTGTGAAGTGGGAAGATGTCTTGTAAGGCATTTCTTTGCAAGTTTTTAACAAATTTGTACTGGTTAAGTCATTTACTAAAACGTGAATAACATACCATTGGGTAGGTAGTCTCTATCCATGGTCAGTTTGCTGGTAGGTAGGACGGTATTTTAATGGACCATGCTGTATTTGCATCTTGACGAGATAAACCACCATTTATCATGATATTTATTACCTATAACAGGCATTTTTAAGTCATGGAATTACGAAATACACCTCTGGCATTTAGCACAGAGGATTTAAGCTATGAGTTGTTAACAAGTTGCTTCTTGTAGCCCAGGGTTTGATCCCCCCCCCCCCAGTCTGTCTTCATTTGCCTGCTGTGTGACTCTAAACATGTCAGTTAACTAGACAGTGCTATGAGGCAGTTGGAAAACTGGTGTAAGATTCTCAGCAGTCTTCTGGACTACATGCCTAGTAGCCATCTGTTAACTGTTGAACCTATAAATGTTTGTTAAACTTCTTATTTTATGAGGCTGTAGGAGTTATAGATTGACAAGAATAAGAAAACCCTTGTTGGAGTGCCCCTTAGAAGGAGGTTTGTGGTGTTTAGTAGATAACCATTAACTGCTTTATTTTTGAAGGAAGGATGGTTTGGTGAAATTACCCACCTGTAAGGTAAAACCCTGAAATGTTCCTGACAAATAATTCATGCAGGGATGCATGTATATTGCTGAATACTGAATGAAATGCTCAACATGGCCTTCCTTCTTTTTTTTTTTAAACCCTGGCCTACTATGAACTGCATAAGCATCACATTTTTAAGGTAGTAAGAAAAATACCATTGCTAGACAGTGTGGAAGTTTAACTGATGTAAAATTAGTATAGCAGTCATATTTGTTGTCTATATTCTTTTTTAGTGCGTGCCAAATGACCCTAAGTCTTTCCCAGATTGTCCACAGGATATTTGGTCCCTTACTACCAGGAGGTTCCCAGCATAAGATTGACAGTTGACTGAATAGGTCGTCTTGGATAACTTGTATATTCTGTACCGCATTTACTCTGAGTTGTTCTGCCTGTATGCCCTGGTCCATAGCTGAAAAGGGCACTTTGACCAGTTAACCTAAACAGTCAACAAAAGTTAAATAAAAAAATAAAAGCATAGCTTCCAAACTCTTAAGCACAAAAAATCTGGACAAAAACTAAAATAATCAAGGGCAAAGGCCCAAAATTAGGGACAAATATTAAATATTACTCTTATAAACTTAGAAAGGTGCTGTAATAGGTTTTGCATCAGCATGCATTTTCTGAAAGATGTGAAGTTGTGAAACTCAAACATATGTCGTTATTTAGTGACATCAGACCTCAATGACTTGGCAAAAAAAACCCACAAATTTTGGGAGGACAGAGAAAAAATATGAGATGAAAATCTGGACATTCTGTGAAAATCTGGACAGTTGAGAGGTATAATTAAAAGGTGCTGTGTGCCCTTGCTAACATCTTGTCAGTGAGGGCTTATCTGTTTTAGGCTCTAACCATGTCCCTGGTAGCCAGTGTGAGCACCTGCATCACCACAGCTGTGGCTTTTCACTCCCCATGCATGTATGGGCTACTGTCACTGGCTTGACTGCACTAAGCCCATTTCCCTGGCTCTGGTCATTTTGGAGCCTTACAAGCCTTCACTAGGTTGGTGGTGAGCAATAAACTGGAACCAACCACCACTTCTTTCACCCAGGATGGTTGAACCAGCATTAGTCGATCACTCCTGTCCTCCCCCTCCCGACTTTCCAGTGTTCAAGCCGTTACTCAAACTTTGACCTTCTGGGTTGTAATTAAAGTTTATCCTTCTGTGTCACAGAGTCGGGTATTATAACAGTCCCATATTTATTAATGCAGTCAAGCATGCCTGATGCAGAAGGGCCCTCCATAAAGCTAATGCATCCATTCTTCTTGGGAATATGCGTCAGTTGCAGTTTGGCAAGCAATTGACTCCTCTATCCCATTTATAGTATCAAATAAATCCCTTGTCAGACAGATGAGAATTTTGTTGTGACACATGCTTTATCATAGTCTTTATCAGGAATGAATGGCGGGAACTGAAACATTTGTAGGATTTGGAGTAAATGCTTTACTTCTTTTGCTTAGAGAAATATATTTCAAGAGATGTTTGATGTTTTTTTGTGTGTGCATTACTTTAGCTGTTTTGTTACAAGTCTTTTGTGTTATCTGAATAATAATGCAGGATGTGAAAGTTTCATTTGTTCCTACTACTGTAACTCTGCCCATGTTTCCCACATTTGCTGTAGACCTGTGTGTTGAACATCTGTTGCAATTAGCTGCTGCAGTTTTCATTTCCACTGTAGTCCAAAATATTCTTATCTTTTTCCTGTATCCTTGAATCTGTATTAAGTTAATGTTGTTATCTTAAAAAAACATTTTCCCTGCCAGGGGACAAATAATGATCATGCGTTTTTGTGATTTTCAGTGCATTTTGAGATTGCAATGTGGAGAGTGTCCAGACAGATGTATTCATCTATCTCAGAATTCAGTGCTTCACCGTTCACTGGCAGGATGCCCCACACTTCCTGTTTAGCATTTCCAGAAAGGTCTTCCTCTTCCTGTAATGCCCTTTAACCTGCTTCCTACTAAATATAATTATGCTGAGGTTATGTTAAGTCTCAGGAAGTTCTAATTTGTCAGTACATTGTGTGACAGAATGTTACGTTTGACACGGTCAAGCTGTCTGCCTATTCTTGCAAGATTGTTTTACTCAAAAGTGTGTGATTCACTTTGTTATTCTAGGTCCTTCACATCATTTATATGCTGATGTGTCCACTAATCATCTGCAGTGTAATTGTTTGTACAGCTAT
Organism: Protopterus annectens; assembly: GCF_019279795.1. Taxonomy (NCBI): domain Eukaryota; kingdom Metazoa; phylum Chordata; order Ceratodontiformes; family Protopteridae; genus Protopterus; species Protopterus annectens. Next base: position 783,534,322 of record NC_056733.1, on the reverse strand, counting down.
TCTCTGCAATTTGTAATCATTTATACAGCTATTTTCTGCAGTTTGCCACTTGTCTGCACTGTAACTGTATTTCATGTTTTCATGACTTCAGTTTATTCTGGTGGCATGGTATTTAAGTGTTGGCTGGGGTGCTTTCTGTGTTTTCCATGGGTTTTTGGTGAGCCTCAGCTTTGCTTCCACATTCAGGAGAAGTGCTAGCAGGTTGATTGGCATAAGTGCTTTGCCCTAGAGGATTTGTTGGATATGCCAATCAAAGCACTACATTGCTAAGAGGGTGATACTGTCTGTTTAGGTCGGAGTATTTAAATGAATTGCCTGGAGGATGATGCATGGATCAGACCAGTGTATTGCAGTACGTGCAAAGTGATGCTGTTTTTATTCAGAGCACTGCATTGCAGTGCATAGAGGGTGATGCTGTTTTGAGCAGAACACTGCCTTGCCGTGCACGGAGGGTGATACTATCTGTATGGATCAGAGCAATGCATTTCAGTACACAGAAGGTGATGACACTATTCATGATTGGAGTGTTGTAATGTCCTGACTAGATGGTGATTGTGTGTGTCTAGATCACAGTACTACATTGTGCTGCCAGAGAATGATGTTGTCTGTGTGGCCAGAGGAGGAAGAGGATGGCTGTGCGTGACAGAGTCCTGCAGGACACTGTCAGGAGGGTTATTTCTGCTATATTCTGAAGACTTAATGAGGTAGCTGTTCACCTGTTCTCTTTCTGGGTCTGCTGCAGTTGTTGGACACCCTTTCAAGCAGCAATTTCTTTGATGTTCTATTCGGCTAGCTAAATGTATTCCTTTCTCAAGTGCATTGGATGTTTATAGTAGGAAGTGCTAATGTTTGCTTTGACAGGAAGTGGATTAGGATGGGAGTGTGTGCAGGGTTAGGGTTTGGAGTAAGGACAGAAGTAACATGCATGAGCTAGGTGAGTCGGGGGATAAAGCCCCCCCCTCCACCTGACTCACCTTTCTCCTGCTTCTGAATCACCTCACCCATGCATGCAAACCCTAACCCCAGACATCAACTTACAAAAAACCCTTTCCCTAACAATTTTACCTTTCAGACTAATGTGGTCTGGGGATATTTTTAGGGTTTGAATTTACACTCAGAAAAGGAAACTGATTGTTTTCCTTTAAAATATCTTACAATTTTTTTTTAATGGTTTAATTGCATTTCAAACTGTTGGTATCGATGTGTTGTGTATCAGTGTTTTTGCATTTCAATGAAATGTCCTATAATAGTTATGGCATGAGGCAGGATACAAAACACTCTAGAAAGTATTTTTTTAACTTGTTGGTTAATAGCTGCCCTGTCATCTGCTCCCATGTTATGCTCTTTGGATTGCAGAGGTACTTCTGTGAATGCTGTATGCTGGCCTGTTTGATCTAGGCAAAGTAAATTGTGTGAGACATAGAAGCTGTCCAGGCATCAGTTGGTAGGAAAGGAAAGGGGGTCATCTGCAGGCAAGAATCCTTTAATTGCTGGCACACTTCTTGAATGCTCTATATTTTGTGGAATTTGCCCCTTCTCCTTCCTGGAGGATACTTACTTAAGTAAGGAGTGTAAAGCAAAGTCCCCCCCCCCACATTGTTTTCTGAGGGATCATAATGGACTCTACCCCATCTGCCAAAAAAATGCTAGGCTTCCAATAAGGACAACTAATTTGGGTCATGAGACGTATTTAAAAAAAATGTTTTTTAAGTGCCTGTTTTACCTAAACAAACAGTTATTCATATTTTAATGATAATTTAAACTAACAAACTGACTTAATGGACCTCCCTCCATCTACTGCAAAAAATACTAAGCTGCTAAGGATGTGTCATTTGGGTTGTATGAGGCGCATGTAAAAAGTATATTTTTTTAGTGCCTGTTTTTCATAAGTAAAAAAAAACATATTTCAGTGATAATTTAAACTAACAAACTGTGGTAATTTTTTGTAACCTTAAGTAATTAATGCTTTGAAGGGAATTCTCATTTAAATGTCTTAATTTCTTGCATGAGTTTGTTTTCTGAGCGAGCCTTTATCTCCTGCTGTGACATACTGTCAGCATCGTGAAAGGCTTCAGTACTCTATCTAGGGAGAATTGAGGGGGAGGGCAGTTGCCCCCAGCACTGTCAGGGGGCATGATCAGCGGAAATGAGCAACTACCGAATGAGCAAAAGCAAACTGCCAGTATTCATTTCAGTGGCTGCAGTTGATATTGGATTTTGGCTGAAATTGATGTGGTTAGTATCTTATTTGTAGTACAGAGTTCGTAATAGTTCGTTGCTAAAATTCAGGACTTTAGAAGGTGATTTTATTTATTTATTTTGAAGTCCTTAGCTTTGGGTTGATGGTGACACGAGTTTAGGGACTGACAGGGTGCTAAATAATGTAGCAATGGGTCAAAATAGCCAGACATGTCTTCCAGAGTACCTCCTCAGCCCATTACTAGAGCTCTGTCATTGGGAGTTTCATGTCTGACACCAGTAAGACTAAGTTTGTCAGAACTTAGGCTGGCACTGAATATTTTCTCAGATTATCTTAACCCCTCCCTTTTGTGATAATGCTTTGTGCCTCAGAGCGTGTCTCTAGACCAGTCTAACTGTGCATTAACATCAGGTTGCACCATGAAACTGCCTTGGCTTCCAGGTATATTTTCGGCTATCTACAGCAGTGATTTTTCTCTGTCAGTGTCTAGGATTGAAACATCTCAGATCTGTTTGCCGTCAAGTCCATTCCTTTTGTTTTTTCTTTTTAATGGCTTTTCTGGTTACATTAGTCTGAGACGAAATGCAGTTAAACCCCCCTTCTTTTCTAGGTGCCATTTTATACAGCCTTCTTTATTTTCTGAGTGTGCATTATAGATTGTGTTGATTTGTTTAGGATGGAATAAAAGAGTTCAAGAAAGTTAAGAGTGGAGCCAGCCTCCCACCCCTATTCTGTCAAGTGTTAAGGGGAGGGACATTTTTCTGAGGAGTGCTAGATTTGTGCCACCTTGAAAGGAGAGACAGCTGTTTAGGGTTAGAAAAACTTGCCACTTTGAGTTCTTATTTCAGGTTTCTTTTTCCGACTCAGAACCATTCTTCTGAAGAATATAAGGAAAACTTAGACTGAGAAAGATTCTTTGCCTGCTTTTAAAAGGCTGAAGTCTGCTGAGGTTTCTGTTTGTGGTCAACCTGTTTCTGGTCGGGATGTAGTGATGGCAGAACCTGCCTCTCCTAATTGCAGACATGTTGAAGGAGTAGCTCCTTTAAAAAAATTAATAAATAAATAAAAAACCCTTACCTGAACTTGGACTTCATGCCTACTTGTCCCTTGTTGTCAGCATTCATCAGGTCCCGTAGATCTATAGCAGGCCAGTTGATTTATAAAAGGATGTGGAAGACATTTTTAGCATTATAACCCACACTGACATCAGAGATCTAGGAGTACCTTATCTATCTGCTTTTTCTAATCTAGGTCTTGATCCTTCTTCACATGACTTGCTTTCAGCCCCAGTTTCTTCATCTTTAAAGCTGTCTTATGGCCAGTCGTCTATGTTGGTAGCCCAGTTAGAGCCAACATGCTCGTCCACAGTGACTATGATGTCAGCTTTGCCATTTGTATCTATGTTTCTAGTTTTGTCATCCTTGAGTCAGTTTTTCCTTCTACAGTGGAGTTTGATATGCTGGGGCCATCCTTTACACATTCCATTCTGGAGTATCCTGATTCCCATCCCCAGAGTCTGCTGTTTGATAGTTGATTTTGAGGCTGCCATGTTTGACTGAACTACTGATGGCTGTCTTGAACTCCACAGTCACTGGTGGTGAAGGTCATTGGTCTTGAAATTGAGCTTGGCCTTGACTTTAGTCTCTGGTCTGCAGTGTGTCATAGATCGGTGACCTTGGTGTCTGGAGCCATTGCTAGTCCCTGCATGAGTAACCCCCTGTGCTGATTCTGGCTGTGGCCCAAATCCTTTATCTGTTATTACTGCCGTTGAACCCCCCCCCCCCCCGTAGACCAAAGCATAGATGATGTGGTAGGGGTTTGGCAGGATGTAGTGCTTGTGTCTGGCTCTCAGTCTCCCCCTTCTTTGACCACCTTCTCAAGGTGTGAAGGTAAGGCCAAGTGTAAGAGGAAGCACTTAGACTTTCCTGACAAGTCCCTCACCTTGGATAGGCATGTTGATCAGGAGGTGGATCCTCCCACCATTTTACTTGATGATACAAAGTTTCTGAAGATATTGGAATTTCTGACAAGTCCCTCACATTGGAGATGCATGTTGACCAGGAGGTGGACCCCCCCCTCACCATTTTACTTGATGATACCAAGTTTCTGAAGGTATTGTAGCTCACCCATGTGGAAGCAAATTGGCCCCTAGCATACCCCTAAAAGTTAGAACACATCCTTGTTGTGACCTTCTAGTGCCCCCCAAATGATGAAACATTTCAGCTAGTCACCTCAAAATGCATGGAAGGAACCCCACACAGTGACACCTGCCCTAAGAACCCAGAAGAAATCATTTAGCCTCCCAAGGACTGCTGTTTCTGGTGGCAAAACCCCCAGCTAGATTCCATTATTTGCTTGGCTGCTCCTAAGAAGGCATTTAAATCTCAGGACAAAGCTGTTCTTCCTCATAATAGACTCAGGTGTGATAGGTAAACTAGGGAAATGTAATATTTTGCCCTTCACTTTCTACTTTAGGGCAGTAAACTACATGGTATACTTGCTGTGGGCCCAGAGAAAGTTAACTGCCAAAAACAGTAAAACACTTGAATGTTTGCCAGATTCTGACCTGCAAACCAAACTGTAGTCCTAGCTATCAATGTTTGGCTCACAAAGCCACCAGTGGAGCAGTGTTTTTCACAGAGGCTATATGAAGTATACTTCCATATGGAGAAAGCATTATGAGCCTTGTGATGTCATGGTTCACACATTCCCTAGTCAGTGGGTGCATTTAGGGTCATAATAGCCAGAATGCTGGGAGGGTAGCAACTCTTTTGGCTGCCTGAATGACATCTCTCTCCCGATGACTCTTGCCTTTTTGCTTATGAAGGACCCCCCCCCCCAAAAAAGGCTTAAGTCTAGTTATGAGAGGCTTGATATTTTGCAGGCACGGGGGCAAAGAACACCTAAAAAGCTTTTACCCTTCATGTAATCTGTGGCTGTAATGTGGTTAAATGTAGAGAATTTCTCCTTGAACCTCATGTACAGAATTGTGCCATATCTGGTTAACGAACATAAGTATGAAACCGTTAAGTATTGTACATCATTTCAACAACAGAATGCATAAAATGTGAAATAATCTGCTTTTATAATCGATAGTCTTACAGAAACATCTAATCTTTAATATATAAGCATAAGCTGAATAAAATCTATTCTAATGTAGTAATACTAGCTGTGGTTTCTTGCTAGCTGTTAATTTTGCTCATGGAATTATTTTAGGGTAATTTTTTTGTCCAAGTCACCCAAGATGTGGCTCTAATTATTTTCCAGCAATTGCATATTTTGCAACTGAAATACACAGTGTCACAGTATTAAAGTGACTTTTTGTGGCTTTGCAGAGAAATATAGCTTTCAAGTTGCAGCAAGAATAACCTACCATTTTTTTAGCATTGTACAGAAACACTACAAAAAGAATCTCGAGTTTTAATGAAATGTGTGAAGAATGCACTCTGCCGTTGTTGTATACATAGACAAAGTAAATATTGGCCTAGTTTTTAGGTATCCTGTAATTTTTTTTTTTTTTTTGTATTTGCAGAAAATTCTGAAACTTTTTCTCAACATGACTGGACTTCATAGCTTAGGCAGCGATGCAAGGATGGATGATTAGAAAGGAATTTCAGCTGGTAGTTGTGACATGCCTCACATAGACGAAAAATGTTCACAGAAACCACACCTTAAAATTCTTTCTCTACTGTACTTGATGGTTACATTATAATTTTGAGTTTGTCTTGTGCAATACGTTTGCAGTAATGTAATTTTTTTGTGTAAATGTTTTTATAAGGATGAAACATTGCCCACAAACTAGAAGAAACGTCTGAGCACAGAGATTGTTGTAACAGGTTCATAGGTAAGTACTAGGCTAGCTGCCCTTGTGGGCCATTTTAAGCCTAGCCAGTTTCCTTTTTGTGCTTGAATTAACCTACCCCATTTGGTTGGACTTGCCTTACCTGCTCCATGGTAGATTATTATACATTACCCCTAATGATGACAACTGGAAGTCATACAGTGGGTAATTTGAGGGGACCCATGCATGAGAAAAAGCATTTAGGAGCTGCAGTACAGGGGGCAGTCCTGGGGTAAATTTTCTGTTTCTCATCCATAGATCCAAGTTGTGCTTGAATATGGACAGGGGTGAACTTTGTTTTATGTGCATGGGGAGTCTGTTCCAGAGTAGCGGTATTCTCTGTGAGACATACCTCTCCCTTCAAACCATTCTGTTGTTGTTTCAGAAGAGTTTTATTTCTGATCCCGTTTGTCTTGCTGATGTGCAATACATTCATCAGTAATGGATCAGAGGATGCCTTGCATGCCAGACACAGGTCTTCTCATAGCAGTCTGTAGGATATCATATATAGTGACTGGGCTTTAAACTGGTCCATGTGCAACATGTTTAAATGTAGGCCTTATATCCATTTAGTAAAGTATGTCTGTGGCTGTGCCAATTGTTGAATGTGTCTGCAGAGGTGCCAGGTCACCACAGTTGTAATATTAGTGCCTACAAATAGGGAACTATCAACCACTGAGGCAGAAAACACTCCCTCATCGTCCCAACACTGCAGAGGTCAGCAGGGCCTTCTAATAGTGACTGTGGTCAGTTAACTGCTGTAAGAAAGTGACATGAAAATAACAATTCAGTATTGCCCGTTACCGCATTCCCCCATGTGTCAGGGCCCCAGGCATGTTCATATTTTTATCTCATGCTGGACACCATTTTCATTGGTTTCAGCCTTTGTGAGCTACTGACTGTCACCAGTTCATTTCTAAGATAGATTATCATCAGCCAAACCAGAGTTGGTCCTTCTGATACCAGCCTACGTAATGTTGGTTCAACCGTCACCTTCCCATTCTTATCAGTGTACCCAACATCAGTTATATGGGTGCAGCATTAAAAACAAAAACAAAAAAAACGTTTAATTGGTTTAAACATCCATAACTGTAAAAGTTGATGTTTTGGGGGTTGGATGGATGAACAGACAGCGAAGAGTGCAGAAAGCATAAGCTTGTCTTCTTAGATGTCGGCTTTGTGTGTGAGCTGGTGACAGACTATCAGAGAAAAAAAATAAACGTATTTCATTTTTCTAGAGGTTTCCCATTGCCTTTTAAGAAACATTTTACTTAATGAAGTCTGTCTGTCTTCGTGTGGGGTTATATTTTGGGGTGTTTAGCTTTTGCCAGAGAAGCAAGATACTCAGCTTCTTTGTGTTCTATACTTTGAGCACCCAGTGAAGAGGGATGTTGTACACACAGCAGTTTTATGGTGGGGGCTAAACGTACATCGGCTGACAGTGTGTTTGGAAGGTATATTCTTTGATCCAGAGTCTGAAGAATGAGAAGGAGGCAGACTGAAGGAAGTGTTCCACATTAGGTATAGAGAGCTCCCAACAAAATATAAATTAGTAATAAACTGCTGCAGAGAGTATGATTAGAATAGATTGCCAGGATTGTTTGCAGGCAACGGTTTTTCACACACTGATGATGTGCTTCCAGTTCTGTGTAAATCACAATTCTGCCAAGCCAATCAGAAAATGCTTGAAACCACACAAAACCAGGTGATGGTAGAGATTCACAAGTGGCACAGATCTAGAAGGCTAAGTCCAGCACTGGAAAAGTGACCCTGATGTTGTGATGAATATCTCAGAATATGAGTCATAACCAGAACAAATTGCTGTGTAGAATCAAGGTTTGTCCTCCACCATTGGAACTGATAGTTTGAAGTATAAATTTTGAATGTGGCAAACTTGGGTCCTAGCAAACTAGATAATAACAGAAAATTAAGACATTTGGGTGCACTGTTGGGATGGGGTGGGAATATAGAGGTTATTGTCAGAAGAAGGTGGAATGTTTTTTACCAGTCCTGGGTAAGTTATGAAAAACAGGGTTTTCACACTCTGCAAAGAAATAACAGTGTGAAAAAGGGGACAAAGGTGTGGAGCACTGATTGTTGTGGTAATTGAGTTGCATGTCAACAAACTGAGATATTGAAATATTTACAATGTACGAATTTAAAACTGAGATTGATGACATTCTAGAAGAAAGTGTGCCTGATGAATGGAAAACAGCAACATTTTTTTTTTAAATAACTTGATGATTCTGATTTCAGTTGATGTACGAATTATCAAATGACTGTCCATTAACATTCAAAAACGAGCATGCTGATTGGTCAGTCCAACCAGCTTGCCCATTGTAAATTGAGTATATACCAATAGAAAAAAGTCTGATCGCCTCGACTTTCTTCTATTAATATATGCTACAGAAATTCTACTTTTTTATTTAAAAAAAAATATATAAACTTTCAAAAACTGCAGTCTTCAAAAGTATAAGACAGCTAGAGAAAAATGCAAGCAACAAAGAGCTTCCTTTCTCCGTTGTTTCCTTTACACAACGCTGATGTACTGCGTAAGCGTGGGAACGTAAGAACCATATGCATGCGCAGTACATCAAGGAAGCCCCAGGATACCAGGGGAAATGCAGAAGAGCAGTACACAGCCATTATACAAGGACTTTATTTAAGAAAAGTTTTATTTTTTCTTAAATAATGTCATTGTATGATAGCTGTAACCCATGTCGAGTGTGGGTAATGCTGATTTGCCCACAGTTGGTTTTGTTTGGTCACTCAGGCTTCACCCACTTGACCAAACCACACCAACCATGGATAAAGCCAGCATTACTCACACCCAGCCGTGGGTTATTGCTATAATACATAAAAATGAAGAAACTTCTTTTGAGACCCTTGTGACGGAGATAAGTTGGGCAAATTACTTAGCACTTTAAAGAGATGCTGGTTCAGTTACACAGGTTAGAGAATTTGTGGACATGTTGACTTACTTTTTTGGGTCATTCAGTTTCTCTCTATTTTTACTGAATGATTTTCATTGTTCCCTGGCATTTTTACTGATCAGTGTGGGTTTTGTCTTTATGTATGTATCTATAATATACAAAAGTTCCACACTCAGAAGTAATTAAAGCCAAGCAGCAGATTTTATAAGTATTAGCGTCTACCTGAGGTGGGATTCTGAAAAATCTTACATTGCTCCAAGTTTTGTAATAATTTTAAAGAGGTGCATTACATTTGATCATTTACAATGGGCTGATCACTGATCTCTGTAAACCAGATGAGTTTTTAGCTGTATTTGGTGATGTAACTGTTATGTTTTGTATGCATGTGAATTGGAGCACTGATGGTGAATATTTGTATCTAATATGCTACTGTACAGTGTGCCGACATTACTTGTACCATACTTATTTGTAAACCTGAAATGGTGAATTACTGCAACACTGGACAGAGAATGTTTTCTGTGTGTGTGTGTGTGTGTGTGTGTGTGTGTGTGTGTGTGTGTGTGTGTGTGTGTGTGTGTGTATGTATGTATGCATGCATGCATGCATGCATGCATGTGTACGCACTTGCATGTGATATACTTATGCATGAGGTGGGAGGTTGGCATAATAGTTAAGGTGTTACCTTACACACATAAGGTGCAGGGTTTGATTCTCACATGTGCTAATTTGCTAGGCTTAAAATGGCCCACAAGGGCAGTTAGCCTAGCACTTAATCTATGAAACTACATACATGTGTACATTTCTTTACATCAGTAAACTTTCAACATACAATGTATCATGAATGTTCATCAGAGATCACTTTCATCTAAAAAAATAAATAAAAGCAAAACAAAATAAGGTGATCTCAAATGAAACAAACGCATTACATTTGCAATTGCGTAAAATAAAGTAAATTCTGCTTTTACTTGGGGGCTTTGGCTCTGCCACTTCCCACACCCTCAGAAATTAAAAATACTAACTCCACAGTCTCACAACTGCTGAGAAAGAGGATAACTCTTGAAATTATATTATAGTCAAACTGTTGCAGTTGCACTGCAACCACCGATGAAATTTACCAAAAATCACTGCATGAGATAAATGTGTACTGCAGCCATATAGATATATATATATTTTTTTTTTTTTTTTTTTTTACAGGTGTGTGTATATATATCTCTGTGTGTGTGTGTTTGGTGTACATTTAACATCATCTTGAGAAACACTGAGAGCTCATTTAGTGCGTCAAGAATGGTGACAATTACCCTCTTAATTACTCCAAAACTGGAAACAAGTAGTGTAAAATTTCTTGGAAACAAATGTGTTTTAAGAACCATGTTATTTTTTATGGAAATTATATTAAAGTTCATCCTTTTTGATCTGCCATGCTAACATCAAGTTTGGGAAGCTTCTTTGAGGTGGTTTGTATAACACGTACATTTACAATTATATGTTCTGGAGAGGAATGGTATTTGACCTGTGATGAAAACCCATTTTATACTTCTGGTTTGGACAGGAAAGAGTAAGAATTGTTTGATGTGTGTGTGTGTGTGTGTGTGTGTGTGTGTGTGTGTGTGTGTGTGTGTGTGTGTGTGTGTGTGTGTGTGTGTGTGTCTCTGTGTCTCTGTGTCTGTGTGTCTGTGTCTGTGTGTCTGTGTGTGTGTGTGTGTGTGTGTGCCTGTGTCTGTGTCTCTGTGTGTGTGTGTATGACTTGAGATGTGTTACAGTTAGATGCTGTGCCACAGTAATGGCAGGCCAGTCGATAAAAGCTGATGCGTTTCATTGCAGAGAAAACCTAATATTCATTTCCTGTTGCCTTCAGAACAAATGATGACAGTAGAGATGCTTAAAAACCTGTAGTGTTTGCTGTACACTTGGAGCTTTTCTCCCCAGGCCTCTGCTGAAAAGGGACTGCCACAGCCCACTCAGGCTACTCTGGTCAAAAGAAGCAAGGAATAAATAAAATAGAGTGGCTTTTTTGGTCTTTCTAGTTTTTTGATTCTCTTATGCAAAACTAGTTACCAAAAGTAGTGTCAAATTTTATTTTCTGTTATCCAGTGAGACAGGCTGGTAGGAAACTGGAAGTCAACATTCCCTGTTGTACATTTATTATAATCAAATATATTTTTTCATAGCAGAAAAAATTGGTATGCCATGACAGCTTATGATTCCTGGCCTCTCCTTCTGATTTCTGTTCTACCCCCACCATATCGTCCGTAAGTAAAGTAGTAATAATAAGGACACATAGTAACTCTTTAGCTGGCAGACAGTTTTCTCAGCAGCTGGTGTCTCTGTCATTTGTTTCCCTACCAGCCACAGGGCAGTGAGTCAGATAAACAAGGAAACTAACTGTTCTACCTTTTAATTAACTGGAGACCTAAATGTCTGCATGCCTCTTGACAGTACCACTTGAATCAGGGTAAGACAGAAGAGTTGCTTATTATAAAAACATTTGTGAGCAATTGAAAATGTTCATGTGTTCTATCTGACTGACTGTAATATGTAGACATATATATATATATATATATATGTGTGTGTGTGTGTGTGTGTGTATGTGTGTATGTATGATGTGTATATATATATATATATATATATATATATATATATATATATATATATATATATGTGTGTGTATATATATATATATATATATATATATATATATATATATATATTTATATATGTGTATATATATATATATATATATATATATATATATATATATATATATATATATATATATGTGTGTGTGTGTGTGTGTATAAATATGTATATATATATATATATATATATATATATATATATATATGTATATTATACACACACATATACAAATGTGTGTGTGTATGTGTACACACACACACACACACACACACACATTACTTTTCTTTTTTAAACATTGTATCTTTAACAACTAGAAGGCACTTTCCCTCTTGCACTGTATCAGATTTTGCATTATATACCCCATACAACTGATGAGTTTTCAGATAATCTATTTTATTCAACTTGTAATTTGCATTAAGTATGCTACAGAGGTTTATTTTTTTAAAGTTGTATATGGGGTGAGGTGAATGTGGAATTGTATGACTGGCTTTTGTCTGACATGACCTAGTCAAAACTTGCGGACATCAGATAATGGCTGTAAGTAACTTATCACATGTACTGCTGTCCTAACTTTTCTACCTAGGCCTCCATTGAAAAGGGGTCTTTTTAGGCCCATTCAGACTAACCAAGTAAACAAATGTCAATAAATAAATAAAATTTGTCTGATCCTGAGGCTGTCCTGCAACTTGAAGACATATGTATATGTATTATAACTGATATTTGGTTTCAATGTACGTACAGCACTTCCACCTACCTAAATTTAATGATTTCCATGCAGTCAGACTCAAGGTAACACAGGGGCATGTCTATATGTCTGAAAAAAAGATATCTCTAAGCAGATTCCCCCAGACCGATAAACCAACCTATGTTTATCCCGACTTCCAAGATGGCTGCACACTGAGAAACAGCAAAAGGAAACTCAGAAAAGAAAGACTGCGAATTTGTGTTTTTTTGGTAACTTTCATTTACTGGCTAATAAGTGCACTGCCTGGACACCAGCTAAAAAGACATTTAGTGAACCTGAAAGAAAATCAACCACAGAAGGTTAGGAGAAAACACTGGTTGGGAAAAATCCTGCAATTGTTCATCAAAAAGCAGTTCAAGCTCCAGTTATGGTGCAAGACGTGACTTCCAGTCATGTAGAGAAAAAAATAAGTCAAATGTGCTGAGAGCTGATTAAAATAAATGAAAAACTGAAATAGTATATCAACTCGAATAACAAAAGACTGGAAAAAATAAAGCAGCTTTAAAAAGATGTTCAGATGAGCTGATAAAACTTAAAAAAATCAGAGGTTGAAAATGAAGACTGGCAGAGTATGAGACTGCTCAAGAAGAGATATTTCAAAAATGGTTGAATTAGAGGACAGAGCATGTATGGAAAACCTGAGATTTTCTGCTATACCAGAGGAACTGGAAGGAACAGGCTGTATTAATTTTATGAAAGCACAATAACTCCTGCTGTGGAATACCACCAGTCCAGTTGCTTAATTGAAAGGGTACATCATGTATGTGCTCCAAACCTGACAATGAAAAAGCACCCAATCCCACAAGCAGAAAGAGTTTATTCTGAAAAAACTGTGACAGAAGGACAAAGTACTAAAAGTTGTAGAGAGTAGAGTATATGTGGAAAATGATTACTCACTGTACACAGTGCAGAAGAGGATTACATTTATTCTAGTAGTCAGGAAATGTTGAGAAGCAGGTGAGATTCAAGCTACTGTGTCCATCTATCTTCAGAATATTTTTTTCCTGGGGGATCAAAGTCATGTTTTTGATGCAGAACATACTAAAGAGGAAATGCAGAAAGTTTGTCCAACAAAATGAGTTGTCAAACTGAAGGAGATTCTCCTTATTCTTCTGATAATAAAGCTCATGGAAAATGTTTTACTGACATAGTCTCTCAGTGTTCCAAAGAGAAATGCTTGAAGGACAAAAAAACACAGGATTTACTAGAACAACCTGGAGTATGTTAGAAATGAACCAGAGACTGGAGTTGGGAGGTGGAGATCAACAAGAACACAACCACCACCTCAGAAATTAATGAATAAATGTGGGAATACAAAGCAGCAATCACAGTTGTGAAATGTGGTGGAACAAGAAAACCTGGAAAAAATCTGGCTTTTTTTTACCTCATTAAACTTGTAGGGAACTGTAAAGCATATGCCCTATTTTATGTCATTAATGTTTAGAAAAAAAAACATTAAGGAGAGGAGAAGAGGAAGGAAATATGTAATTTTAAACAAAACAATTTTAGATGGTTGTCACTATTGAAGTGACACTCTGACCCCATTTGCAAAAAATGTAAAAAAAAAAGAGTTGTGGATGGATGACATGTTGCATGTTATTTAGTAAAGAATTTTCAGTTATTTTGTATTTTATAGAGATACTAAAGTAAACAGGTGCTGTTTTCCCTTCTTTCTTTCTTGTTTAGTTTAGAGAAATGTAGGCACTCAGTGTAAAAAGAAAGTTTGGACAAAAGCATGTTTAAGGTAATTGTTGCTGAAATGAGAGACAGATTGTAAAAGTATAAAAGAACATGATGTCAGCAAAACTGATACTTAATACTCGGTTTCTTACTTTTACATAGAGGAATGACTGGATTAAGGCCCTTGGCTTGATTTAACAAATTTTAAGTGGAAGTAAGTAAATAAACTGAACGTTGACTGTAATGAAAGGTTTTCCTTTAGTAAATAAATGATCACAGAGCAACATGAGAAATTTGTAACTGCAGGCAACTGTGTCTTTGGTTCTCTTGTTTCTGTGGAGACAATCTGATAAGAGGGCAATAAAAAAACAGAATACTTTTTTCTTTTACTGACTAAAAGATAATGTTTTCTTAAAGCATTCGAGTTGTTTTCTACTTTTGGGTGAGGATTAAAGTTAAGACAAAACAGACAGAACTTAGAACAGCCTGTGCTTCTACTTACACTATGTGTGTTAGCCTGGATAACCTTAATTATAGGTCAATTAAAACCTGAGAGTACATCTATCAGCAAGGGACAATTGTTGCTGTTAAGAGGGTTAAACCTCATTATTTGAAGATGTACATAGTTTTGTGTGTTTATATTAAGTTAATTGGTCATGAGGTGTGCTTCTTTTTTGAGGGTTTTTATTAAAACAAAAAGTGTTATAAGATGGGACATGGATTCAAATGGATAAGACAAGAAACAACTGCATAACATTTAACCTGCCAAAAGCTGGTGTATACATGTAAAACACAAAATCTGAAACTGGACATTAAAAAATGTTGCACATAACAGGTGGGAATAACAATCTGTTGTCATAATGGTAACACTTTACATATTATTTTTGAACATGAATGACCTCACAGGTGTATACGAAAAAGAAAGAGTAGTGAACTATATTAAGAAAGGCAAACTACAAATAGCTATATACAGAAGACACATTTGGAAAGAATTGAGCATACAAATTTGATAAAGAAAGGATTTCAGGATGGTTATTCAGGGGAATACCTGAGGAAAAGGGGAGTACTTGTATTAATTGCTAGAAGAAGTCCAATAGTGATAGAAGAGGGGAAAAAAGATAAGAATGGTAGATTTTTTAGTAGTAAGGGGCTACTGGTAAGGGAAGGGGATTATTTATATTCCACCTAAAACTGCTACAGTGAAGCTTAAAAAAATCTGGGATAAATAATCAGTGCTTAGCAGGAACTGTTACTTATAGCTGAGTACTAGAATTTGATTTCCAGAAATGAAGATGTGTCTGGGGGCCTAGAAAGGAAAATATAGCAAAAGGGGGTAGATGTTTAAAGAAATTTATGAAAATATTTCATATGGAAGATGTGAATTCAGTAGTAGAAGCTTGGGGAAAATTTGCATATTGCTCCACAAGGTACAAAAAAATGGGCAAGGCTAGACAGAATGATTTTTCACATTGACATGCAATTAGTTGAAAGTTTTGGTATACACCAGTAACTGTTTCAGATCACGTGCCAATAATAACTAAAATAAAAATGCACGATAATAAAATAAAAATGAGACACTGGTGCTTCCCCACCTATCTGTTAAACAGAGGGGAATTTAAGGAATGGGTATTAGAAATTATTCAAGAGTTATTAGGGAAGATAGAAAATACTTCAGGAGTTGTAGCTAGTGAGCGAAATAAAATTAAAGTGGAGTTTAAAAAAGGGTGGAAATAAAAGAAAAAGAGATATGGTTAAGAAGTAACAAGAACTGTTTTGATGGACTGACAAAGGTTAAAGTATTGTAGAAAAGGAATCTCAGAAGAAGAGGCACAACTGCAGAGTGTTAAAGAGAAAATAAAGGACTACCTGGATAAAAGCATGAGTTTAGAAAGATGGCTGTTAGGCAACTGTTTTCTGATAGTAACTCCAGAGCACAAAAGCTTTTAACACAATGGCTCAGACAACAGAAAATATTAAGGGTTTTTAACCATCTTAGGGAGATTGTAATAAGAAAAATAACCAGAGATCTTGTAGAGGTATTAGAAATATTTCAGAACATTTTGTGGAAATCTGTATAGAGCAGAGAAATGTGGAAATCAAGAAAAGGTTCAAATGGAAATGTTTAGATGAGTCTCAAGTATTAACAGTTAGGATAGGAGGAGATGAAATAACAGTCTACAGGGAAGTCTTCAGGAATAGATGGTATTCCCGTGGTCTAGGAGGGAGGAAAGTGAAAGATCTGGAACATTTTGTATAACAGAATTTTAAAAGAAGGAGAAGCACCAACATCCTGGAAGAAAGCTGTGGTGGCTGTAATACCTAATGGTGGTAAAGACTCCATCAGATCCAGCTTCATACAGGCCCATTTCAGTTCTAAGTCATGATTATAAAGTGGTATATCTGTAGTGGCTAAAAGAATGAAAAGGTGATGCCGAAATTGATATATATGGATTAGTGTGGTTTTGTGGACATTTGACAACATTAATAGAGCAATGATGATCCCACAGGAAGCAGAATGCAAGATGTTGCCACTGTTGTTGGTGGGTCATGAGGCAGAGAAAGCATTCAGAGTAAGTTGAGATTTTATGAGCAGGGCAAGGCAATGGAAGCATTTGCATTCCCTGATACAGTAATTAAGGTTAACTAGGGGGCTATATGTGGGACTGGAAGCAAGAACTAATGTGGGAGGGTTGCTCTCTGATAAGTTATGTTTCAGTAGAGGAACTAGGTAAAGAGTGTCCTGTTTCGCCTTTGTTATTTGCTTTATATTTAGTGTCATTGACACAGAAAATTAGGGACTCTGAAATTCAAGGATAAAATTAGTATGGCAATTAAGAAAACTTGGCTTTATGTACAGATGATATTATTTTGTACCTTATAAATACAGAAAAACATCTCATTTTGAAAGTGGCATGTCTTTTTGGGATATAAAATTAATGAAGCTAAAACAAATGCTGTAGATGTAAATGATATACCCACACACAAATTGGTTCAGCAATGCCTACATTTATGGGGACACAGTAAGATGAAGTATCAAGGTATATAGATTAAAAGGCTTATGTTATGGCAGCTAAGGACACGTGGGAAGAGACTAAACACAATTTAATACAAAAACTGAGAAACTGGAAGTTCTCCTTTTATGGATATGGATAGTAAGATAAAAGCAGTGAAAATGTTTTAGTCCCTTTAGTTTTATATGCATGTTGGGTATAATTTTATCAACCAGAGGAGAAGTTGTTCATAGGTGTGTACTAGGCTAATGGCCCTGGAGTCTTTACAAGCCTAGCCCATAGAAGTGCCCTGGCATCGTGCCACCTGACATTGAGCCACTGGAGTGATCCCCGGGGTGAGCTTTCTATTTCCCATCCACTCATCAAGATTTCTCTTGAAGTGGGCAATGTTTAATAGAGCTGAATGATTTTATCTGGGAGGGGAAGAGTCATGAGTTAAGTGGGATAAGTTGATCCTTCCAATATATCAAGGAGGCTTAGGATCACCTGATTTGAAGGGATATTTTACAGCTGCACAGTCTTGTATATATGGGTCTCGATCATTAACACTGAAACTTCATTTCACTGAAACTCAAATGGTCAAACCCATTGCACTGCAGGCTAGAGACTGCCTTGTCTACCAAGGATTGGTGTTAGAATATAGACAAGAAGAAAGGGATTGTGGGAATCCTAAGTGAAATACCTGCTCTGGTAACATTTTTTTGTTGCGTGTAGAACAGAAGCTACTGTTACAAAAGGGATAATTAGTAGAGCATATAAAATATTGCATGATAACTAACAAGACTCAGAGGATGTTAGAAAAGATTGGGAAGAGAGACCGGAAAAGATCTTCACAAGGGAATGATGGGAGGAGATAGGTATGGCTGTCAAGTGTGCAACAAAGTCCTAGGTTTAGGATTTTTGTTTGGAAGTATTTGCATAAATATTTTTATATTTCAAGCAGATTTTAAAGAATTTTTCCTTGAGGAGATGGCAAATGTTGGAGGTGATGGCGAAGAAATAGGTAACTGGGAACGTGTTTTGGGAGTGCAATCAGTTGGCAGATTTTTAAAATTTCCTATATAGTGCTCTGTCAGAAATATTGGATAAGCAAATGGCTTTAACTAAGGAAATAATTTTTCTGAGCTGGGGTACAGGATATGAATTGCCTTGACATAGTAAAGTCTTTTTAAGTTTAATTCTGTTGGTTGCCAAAAATGCAATTACTAGGAAATGGAAATCGAAGTCTGAAACCAGCTGCAATTGAATTATTGAATATTGTAAAACAAAGAGAAAATCTGGGAGAGAGAGAGACCCTTAGAAAAGGGAAAGGACAAATTACATAGAATAAATGGAAATTGTGGGAACAGTACACGCAGAATAATGCTCAGCAGGAGGAGTGAGGTTTAAGAGAAGGCAGGAACTGAGCAATTTATGTAATGTTGGACTGATAGTTGTAAAGAAAGAAATCATGATGTATAATGTTTGCAAATAAAAAAAATGTTAATATAGTTTTCCTTTTTATTAATGTATGTTTGCCTATGTCTTAAATAATTAATAAAGGTGATTAAAAAAAAGACATTGATACCATATCCCCTGTTTGTATTGCCTGTAAACTTCTTCTTATTATTTTGGCTTTTCCCGGTTAGGAGTCATCACAGCGGATGGCCTGTCCACTCATGATTGGCAGTGGAGTTTTACGGTGTCGAGTTGCCAGCCCGGCACCCAACCTTCCACAGAAGGCACACACGTGCACACACTTACACCTAGGGCCAATTTAGAGTATCCAGTCCACCTACAACATGTCTTTGGGATGAGGGAGGAAACCGGAGCACCCGGAGGAAACCCACATGACCACAGGGAGGACATGCAGACTCCACACAGAAGGCACCCCAGCTGAGGATCAAACCGAAGAACCTCTTGCTGTGAGACGGCAACGCTAACCGCTGCACCACTGCAGCTGCCCTTTGTATTGCCTGTAAACTAACACACCTAAATGTACATCCTTGCGTGTTGCGTGATAAGGTGGATAGTAAACTGGCTGAAAGATAGAACCACCATAGAGAAGGTGGAAAGTATACTTCATATAGCAAAAAAGTAAATAGCGGTGTACTTCAGGGCTCAGGACTGAGACCCCCCTCCTTTTTGGCATATACTTTTCCGACCTCCAAAATGAAAAGCCAGACCTATGGTTAACTACATTTGTTGATGATTGTAAGCTGGGTATTCATATTCTATCTCCCTTTGAGATAGAGTCACTGCAATGAGGACTAATCTTATAGACCAGTGGTGCAAGAGGAAAAACGGTTAAAATTTAAATGCAAGAGTGGAAAAACGGTTAAAATTTAAATGCAAGAAAGTGCAGTGTTGTCACATTTGGTAAACAACCCTTGTCTGTAGAATTGCCAGGACCAAACTCCAAACTGACATTGTAGTCTGGGATCTTGACACTTTGGCAAACAAGAGGAAGTTTTCTACAAACCATACAGCAAATTTGGTCAGAAAATCCCATCTAGCTTAGCTGATATTTGGGTCAAAAGAAATTCTTAACGGCTGTAAGCAGACCTGTTATAGGGTATAATGGCATGTACGTATCCAGAAAAATCACACAGCTAGAAAGTCTGTAGAGGTTCCCAAATAAAAAAAAAAACATTACTGGTCTAAAGATCGTTGGCTGTCAAGGTAGACTGAAAACCCTGTCCTCACAATGTTTCTCTTCTAGACTCCTACGCATTGATCTGTGCCTTCAATTCCATGCAGTTAAGGACTCAGCCTTTCTTGATGTATTTCATCTCTGGATGACGAGCAGCTCCACAAACATACAAACTGACAATTTAATTCCCCACCAGCATATAAATAAAATACACAGAAGGGACAAATATATTACCCAGCATTTATCTGATCTCTGGAACAAATTATCTTTACATGTAAAATCGAGTGAGACCTTCTTATTCTTTAAAAACATTTTGAAGATTGGAAAGGAATCTGCATAGTCATTCCTGGCCTTACCTGTTTTGGAAGCAGGAGGTATATCATGAGGATGGGTCTTGGAAAGGTAAAACCGGTGTCTAGATTCACTTGCTATGTAATTCCTGTGCCCTTCCAGTGTTGGGAAAATGCATTTCCTGATGTCTGGATTGGCCTCTGGCTGATACTGCCTGGATTATTCCACATTCACAACCTAATGCAACTGTATCATGTATTAATATTGAGAGAGAGTTTTGGGAGAAGCTGATCACAATGACACACTATATGGGAAAAATGAACATGTGGTTAGTATTATTCAGAGATTAGTCTTCCATGGCCAGGCAGTGAAATGGCTGGAGGATCCGGCATAAAAAAGATAAGATGGGGAAAATGTAAAGTGAATTAAAAACATGCATAACTCAGTTAGAAGTTAAAAACATGATTGTTCAGTGATTTGTGTGCATCCCTTTAAACTGACAGCAAATTTACCACAATTGTTACTGAAGTCTCAACAAGGCCATGCTAAACCCGAGGGAGACTGAGGTTATTCAGTAATACACTTAGAGCTTGCTGAAATGCATTCTTCTTTTGTCTTCAGTGACAGATATTTAGACGTTGTGCTAGCTAAAATACAAATGTCTGAAAATTAGAACAAAGTGGTCCTAGAGCACTTGCTTGGCAAAAAATACAGCCAAATTTGTAAGAATGGAATAACCTTGAATGCGGTGAAGAGGGAAAATATGTACTGTTTCTTTGAAATAATTTTATGTGGTTTAACCTCCTGCAAATATGGTACCAGAACATCTCTGACTGCATGGTTCCAGGTCGCTCAGTGCAATCAGCAAAGCCTAAGCCCGCACACCCTCATTAGTGTCATTTTATTAGGAGTCTTCAGCGTGCCACAGCTGAACTGTGGCTAGGAAATGAAGTATTCTCATGTAGATCAGATACGGTTGTTAGTCTTATGGGACGGGTAGTAGAAGAGGTACAGTTCATTTTTCTTGTTTCATTTGTTTTATCTTCTGTGAGCAGAGGAGTTCCCAAAAAGGTCAGTGGTCACCTACCCAGATTCTAAATAATACAACTACATACACATCCTGTTCATACCGCACAAATGTCCAGATTATATGTGGTCTGTTCCTCATGCAGTTTGTGTTTTTCTGGTAAGTCACTGAGGACCAAAGTCACTAAATAATGACAGACATTTGAATTTGACTTCATATCATGCAGAAAAAGCATTCTAATGCAAAACATGCCTTGTGCAACTATATACATTTATAAGAGCAATATTTAAAATCTGTCCATGAATTTGCATCTTTGCCCCCCCCCAAAAAAAAAAATTATTTTGGATTTCTGTTGCACTAAGAGTTTGAGAGGTACTATCCCATTAAACAAAGTATTGTGGGAAGCATTCAGATTTTATGTAAAATAGTTCACATTGGTTCACTTTAAAGTAAAACAACAGGGTTCTAAAGGTTCCCTCACTGTAACCAATAAGGTTTAAGACAGCAGATAATAACAAGTTTCACACACACTTTCTTTAGAATTTGGTTATATGGCCTGTGGTCATTCTGATAATCCTTTCCTCACAGCAGCTGTTTTGGGTCACTTTCTTTATTCTTTCTGTAATTTATTTAACTTTTAGTTCACATGAGGCTATCAATCATTATTTGCTGTTTATGAGTGGACTGATTCCTTTTTTATGTCAGGATTCACCTACCACACTACAGATATCTTGTTTACATGTTTAATATATGTTTGTACTCTGCTGGCTTGGTCTTTGCTGAATGCATATGGAGAATCTTTGAAATTATGCAGTTATACTTAAAGCTCAACTAGTGATAATTATGTGGGACTTTGTGTACAGTTTATAGGAAGAAGGGTTTTAGTAATGTATTATATGATTTACTGAGTAGGATTATCTTAACTTTGTCACACTGCAGATACCTAGTGTCATGGCTGGCTTAGTAAAAGAACCTGTTGTTTATAAGCCAGCAACATACTTTTCAAGCCGAAGATCACACACGGGGTCACAAGGTTCAGTTCTTCACCCTGTGCAGTTCACTGTGTAGTTTATTGACCTCTCTTTTTCCTATTAAGTAACGATTCCTGTCAGAAATTATCTGTTCGTAACAGGTCTTTAAAAAAAGAACTTGGCATTAACTTCAGCAAGAGTTAAAGCCATGCTGTTTGAAACAAGTAAGAAGTTGAATAATGTACTGAATATTAGGATGTTAAGGGAAGGTAAGCTTACTTCTGCGTGAGACCTTTGAAAATATTAACAAAGCCCTCACTTTTAATGTTACTGTTTTTCTACATTTCTCTGTTATTTTTAGTCCCTTTTAATACACCCCCCAAGCAGTATTCTGACAGTTTACTAATGGGGCTTCCCCTCGCAAGTTTGACTTTTCCCCATAGACCCAGGCCCACCCCCAGGAGGAGGAAACAACCTGAGCATGGAGGCTTTGCATCAACTGATTTTCAGTGGGCATTAGAGGACCACATTGTAGCCTCAGCAGAAGGAGACAGTTACACTCAAGTTTGCTCTTAGCATCTTACATCCTTCCTTTTTTGTTGCACTCTGCCAACCTGTCCTGTACCTTCTTGAATACCTCCATGCATTCTCTTTCCATCACTATTCTAGTACCCCATTCCTTTGACCCACAACCAACATTGGAAGATGTACTTTTGCAGATCCAAGGAGTCGTTGCACTCTATAGTCTGGTGCTGGTGCCCTTTGTCCCCCTCTATTCTTCATATTCAGGGTGATCTCTTCACATCTCCCACATGATTTTATATACCTATATTGTGTTCCCCTGTTTGTCTAGGGATCTAGTGATAAGTTCTTGGCTCCTCTGCTGTCAGGTCATATATACCCTTTCCCCGTATCTCAAAGCTTTCTGGATGATCTCCGCAGGATTCCTTCTGGAAACCAGGTGTTGTCCTTCTTGACTGACCTCCAGAAACCCCCATACTATTCAGGGTGTGGCATGACGGAGAGGAGGCAGTACTTTATTCCCTGAGTTTGTTCCACATGGTAGTATTCACTCTTCCTTGTTGCCACACTTCTCTCTCTGTCTCCTTTGACCCATTAATGGTGTGATAAGTACATAAGTACTACTTGATACATTTCCAGCTCTCTTGCTATTCTTTCCATTTAACCTCTGCTGACATTTCACACTAGGGTGGTTCTAGCCCAAGTGCAGTCCTTTGTTTTTGTCTGCAGTGACATTCAGGAGCCTTCTTTCTGCACACTTAGGTCATAGGTACATGTGTTTTATTCCAGTCCTTTGCTCTTGCACCTACCTTTATGTCTTTTCATAGGTTCATAGGTTCATAGATTAGTACTAAGCTAACTGCCCTTGCGAGCCATTTTAAGCCTAGCCAATTATCCCTTGTGAGACTCAAACCCTGCACCTTGTGTTTGTAAGGCAAACACCTTAACCATTAGGCCACCCTCCCACCCTTTTGCAGAGGACTGTATCCTGTTTTATTTTTTTCATCAGATGTATCAAAATTGGCTTCACTGAATAATACTGCACTTGAAAATGACCTTCTTTGGTCCTTCAGCAGTCACTTCTTTTATTGTTGACATTGTACACGTCACATTTTCATGATGGCACAGAGGGCTGACTGTGCCCCAGACCATCCCTGTTGGCCTAGTGGCAGGGATACTGGAAGGACTGGGTAGGGGAGGATGAGAGTAAGTGACCAAAGAAGGTTCACCCATCCCTGGGGGGGGGGGTCATCTCCATTTGCTGCATTGGTGACACCTGTGGGAATGGAAGTGTATCACTAGCAGCTTTTAAAGCATAGTGTGCCCTGCTGCAAACTGAGTGATGCTTGGTCAGGAGTTTGCGCATTAACAGAAGTGTGCATTGTACCACTTGAGGGTAGCAGTCATTGATTTTCCAAATTGCTGAGGGGGTGGGGCTAGGATAATCCCACGGGATAAGCAGACCTGGCCTATTCCCTAACACCCGACTCTTGCCTCCACTGAGGAACAAATGGATCAGAAGTCTGTCACCCTGATGGAGGAATGAGTGGATCAAGTAAGTATAGAAAAGGAAACCATTGTGTTTGTCCTGTGGACATGAGGCAAAAAAATGAGTTTTCACCAGAACCCTGTGTATCATACTCTTCAGACAAACTGCAGGATGGTTAGATGATGCAAGCAATGACTTTTCAAAGTTTATCCAGCAGCGTGTTACCTGTTCCTTTTGTGATTTTTGTGCACAATTTATTGAGCACTTTCTGTACACTATTAAATCTGTATGTGTGGCCTGGATGGAGCATGTGCAGCAACAAGCCGCCAGATGCATTCATTCTTTGAATGATTTAGTAAATTAATTGCAAGGCTAACAACTAAGCATTTTAGTTGAGAACTGTTTTTGACTGATTATAATGGGTGATTAGTTTTTGAAAAACATCTGGAGTTGGACAAGTTGACCAGTTAGCTACCTGCAGATTGTATCAAGAGATAGAGATTGAGGACTTTCTTTACACATCCTTAAAGAATTAAGGAAGAAACAAAGCACTAATTATATATTGTTATTGTCTGTGAACTTAAGCTTGTGAAACGAATATAACTGTTTGGCTTCATGCAGTTTCTAAATGTTCTACATTTAACAAAACTGTTACATTTAGCTAAGCCGTGTAGTACAAAAGTATATTTTAAAATGTAAAGTGTAATGTAGTATCTGCGATCTTTGTGGGTATATATACTTACCTGTGTGCTTCATGACAGGTGTTTAAGAACTGTGGTTATGTTACCATAGAACATCACTTCCTGTTCTAGATGATGCATAAAACATGTCACTCTGTTTCACCTCCTCGGAATAATGTCGTTTTACTCAGTAACACATATTATTATGTGCTGCTAATAAACAGTGAGTAGTTTGTAACATTTATCTATTTTTTCTGGAGTTGATCAAAATACAGTGGATGTTATTGTGCAATGACAACTGTACCTCTGATCTCCAACCTTTCAGATTTTTTGGATTGCCCTAGACATTATGTGTTTTTTCCGTAAAAGTAGATAAGGTATGACAGTAGCAGATAGGGTAACTGAAAAGCTTTCTTTACTAGACGGATCTTCTTCTTTTACATACTTAGCCTATTCATCCCTTCAGGGGCAAGAGCCAGGCATCCCCGGGCTAGGTGAATCCTGTGACTCATTTATTTCTGCGTAATCAGCCCATTGGTAACTTCCATGGCAGGAGGCAGGTGGTAAAGAATGGTCCAGACTTTAGTTCTGATGGAGCATCCTACCTTCTGTCCCTCTTGGAGCTCCCCACTTTCTGGGATATCTTGTGGCCCACTTAGTGCTGCCTTCTGTGGGAAGCATACCTCTGCACTCTGACTTTTCCACCTTGTGTGAGCTTGCATGAGGACAGTACGTGCTCAGCAGGCCTGTGCTGTACATGTGTAATACACGCATTGCTCACACTTGGTGTCACCCAAGAGGTGAACCAGAGCCCCTACCCTCCACCCCACCCAGAATCCTGCTGCCTATGAGACAAATTTGATATCCAGTAAGAATGCTCAACTATGTTAGCTCTCATGCTAACCAAGTTGCCAGAACAGACGTCACCCACATCAGCCAGTACTGGTAACTGCTTCAGTTTCATAGTGAACTAGTGCACTAGTAAAGATAGATTGTATAGAGATGTTTTGGATGTGCAATCAACAGACTCTTGTTTTAGTTTTGAGGAGGATGCACTGTTTGATGCCAATGAGCACCTGTTGATGACTTGGTCTACTAACTACTGACACTTGTGTGTCACAGTATGAAAAACGGAAGCTGGCCATTAAGCATCAGACGCACAGTATATTCTGCATGGATGTGAAAAGTTGATGGTGCCACTGTCTGAGTTTAACATACCACACCAAACACCTATTACCCTAGGAATCTGAGCCCTATGGGATGAATTCTGAGATTGTCTGTACAGAATAATTTCTTTCAAATGGTCAGGGAGTATTCCCTAGAAATGGGATCTCCACCCAAAACTGTCTTTGCTGTGCACATTATAAGTTTAATGGCAGCTGGTGGCAGGTTGCCAACTTTTAAAGGATAACAAAACAAGGTTAGCTTGTTTAAGGGGAACAGGACATGGCGGCAGCAGATGAGGAACATTATGGAGGTAAAAAAAAAAACTAAACAAACCAAAGAATGCTTGTATCTGTTAAGATTATTAGATTTACATACCTGAAGATGAGAAACGGTTTAGTTCCCTGTATTGCTTTAACCTGTTCTTTACCACCAGAGCCTACCTGTAATACAGAGTTAGGAGTAAGACAAGTGAAGTTGTGTAATAGCTTTGCTGATGTGATGTCTTGCTTGAGAGCACCAAGATACTTCACTTGTCCACTAAGGAGTGAGTTTTATGTGGTAACCACCAAGGGAATGTGAGCATTAGCTAAATGTGCCTTTTTTCAAATGTATTTATTGGTTTTGAATTTTATTCTAATGGTGGTACAGAGCTAAACTAGTAATTTGGCTGGCATTGTATAAGATTCATAAGGCAAGAAGTCAGAAGCTGACTTCATGTTGGAAATGTGTTGGATCTTCAAGCTCGGGTTGAGTTAAAGGTTGCAAAGCTCAATTCTGTGCCTCTGGATATAAAGCAGAGTTCTTAAATCTTTGTACCAAATTGCTATTTATCTTAGTTGTGAAACCAACCTCATAATCAAGCCACATCACAGGATCAAACTTTGCATTAATAGCTGTGCTTGTTCTGAAGCAGTAGCTGAATGGGATCAGCTAGGGCAGACAACTGGGGTGTTATCTGGCACAAATATAATAATTAGTGTGTCATGGGTATAAAGGAGTCTATGACGGCATCGACTTTTTGTAAAGTCAAATGAAATGTGGTCCATACCATATGTTCGACTTTCCAAAAAGTTGAAAACAACAGAACACCGAAAAAGTATGTTTTAGCAGGGAGCAAGTCCCCCTGCAAATTATATATAGATTATTAAAATTACTAAAGTTATTAAATTATATATAGATAATATCCAAGATTGCACTGCAGTAGGGAAGAGGGTAATTTACTCAGACCCCACTATATTGTAGTCTCCATACAAATGCTTCCACTTTCTGGAAAGTCGACTTTCTGAAGAGTTGATCATCTAAAGGGAACCTGTATAAAGGCATATTCTTTACAGTGAAGGGGACCCTTCAGTCTGGGGCCCTATGTGGTACACTTTTACATTCATTTTTCTGTCATATTCTGTAGGTTTTAGACATGTCTCAACTCTTTGAAACCTTATTGGAAACTGAAAAGTGTGCTTCTTTTTGTGAAATATTTCACCTGAATTTTCAGAAAGTGTGATTTTAGTGTGCACTTCAACTTCTCATAGTTTAATAGATCACCCACATTCTACAGTGGATGTTCTTCCTGCCATCCATCAGACTGTTGTGATCCATTAAACTAATTTTCAGGGTAATATAAAGGTGTATTTCAGGGAATTGTGCTCTCCTGCACCCAAAATGTGAGGGTTCTGCCTTCATTCCAAAGATTTCTGAGGAAGCACTTTACTATCTCGAAATACTGACATTTCGAATTTCAGTATCTTGAGACGAAAATGCCCAAAGTGTAGTTGAGTGAAACTGCACTTGATCGAATTCAAAGTGTCGAATTTGCAGTTATGGTGAGTGAATGACTTGAGACGTACCTCCCTGGACTACATGAAAAGAGACATGGAAGAGCTCTCGGATCATGTAACCTAGGCGGGTATGACCCTTGCCCTGAGTAGCATCGTATCCTTCTGGGCAATGGCAGCACAGTATAAGGACAAAATGATTGACTTCAATAATTGGCTAAGCTTCTGGTGTCATTCAAAGGGGATTCAGTATCTGTCTGCCTGGGATGTCATGATCGACAAACCACGATGCTTTGCAAGAGATGGTTTGCACCTGTCGCCCCTGGGATTCAGGTTACTGGCTAAGGCTCTTGCCACCCCTATAGTGCTTTTTTTAGGCAAGGTTCAAAGGACAAAACTACCACCGTAACGGGTACAAGCAAGCAAAATCTGAAGGTAATGCTACTCAGTGCTAGAAGTCTAAACCTCAAGATCCACTTTCTCGAGGCTCTCCTAAAAATGGAGAGCATCGATATCTATGCAGTAACTGAGACCTGGTTCAAAGCTCCAGAGAGCACCCCTGCAATACCGGACTACAACTCATACCACACTTTTCGGCCACCAAACCAGGACTGAAACACTAAACGTGGAGGAGTGTCCATATTCACACCTCCAGGCTGGTTGCCCAACACAATGCAGCTGAAATTCTCCAGGTGCAACTAACACTAGGTAAGACTGCAATATAAATTGTAGCTTGCTACAGATCCCCCACCATGCCCCAAGTTTCTCACTACACTTTTCTAAATATACTGGAAAATATTAAGATACAACCAAACACCCTAATACTGGGTGATTTCAATTACCCTGCCATTAACTGGGAAATCTACTCTTGTACCAACACCTTTGCTCAATGGTTCTTTGAATTCATAAATTCTAACGCCCTAGAGCAACTAATTCATAGTCCCACCAGGGGTACCAGTATTCTAGACCTGGTCATTATCAATATGGGAGATCAATGCTCCACACCAGTGGTCACTCCCTCATTGGTCAGATCAGACCATAAGCTAATCACCCTTAACATCCACATCCCACCCCTACCCCCCTTTAAGGAAACCTCCGTAAAAAACTTCTCCAAAGCCAGCTTCATGCTTCTCAAGTCAGAAGTAACGGACTTCATGACACCCATACAGATGGGAACTGGACGTTCAACTGCTGAATCCTACACTAAGGGGCTGTACAAGCACATTCACTTGTGCATGGACCGAGCCATCCCAAATAGAACCAAGACACTGTCCTCTAAAAAAAAGGAAGCCAATCTGGTGGCCCCCTGCCATAAACAAGCTGAACAACAGAAGGAAGAAACTGTTGCAGAAAAGAGGAAGAACCCAGGATTCAAAATAACTTCCTCACCAGCCTCAGTAGAAAGCTGAGATCCCTCACAAAATCTTCCAAAGCCAGTTAGGAAAAAAAAAATTACCAAAGATTCCAAAGACAACCACAAGGCATTCTATAGCTATGTCAAGAATCTAAATGACAATACTCAGATCTGCTTTGAGCTACAACAGAATGGCACTAGATATACTGATCCCAAGAATATTGCCAATATCCTGGCAGATAGATTCAGTGCCAACTTCACCCCCTTCTCACCCCCTAAAGGGCTCATCTCAATACTGAAAGAATGCCAAATTCCGATAATCACAACTACTCAGGTAGACCAGATGACATCCTGGGCTGTGTATGGCATGAATTGTAAAATGAACTGGCACCTCACCTATGTGTCATGTTTAATCATAGCCTCACCTCAGGCTTCATTCCCACAGAGTGGCGCACAGCTACAATCATCCCACTCCACAAGGGGGGATCCACTTTGGATCCAGGGAACTACCGCCCCATCAGTCTGACGAGCATGATCTGCAAGGCCATGGAACATATTATTATGGAACTTATAAACAAAGACATTGGCAACCTTCAAACACTGGACCACACCCAGTTTGGGTTCTTGAAGGGCCGATCTTGCCTCCTGAACCTAACCGACTACTTTGAATCAGTCTCCAGAGCTGTGGATGAGGGTAAGGTGGTTCACACAGCCTGCTTGGACCTTGCCAAGGCTTTCGACATTATACCCCATTCAGGAATCATAGATAAACTTACTAAGCTGGGCATTAATCCCTACATCACTCAATGGGTTTTAAACTGGCTTACTGATGGAGCACACAGTGTAAAAGTGGCCGACTCCAAATCCAGCTCCAGACAAGTGACAAGTGGTGTACCACAGGGTTCTGTCCTAGGACCACTCTTGTTTGGCATCTACTTCTCTGAAGTACAGGCCAACACTAAGGGACTCTGGCTTACAAAGTTCGCAGATGACTGCAAGCTGGGAGCCATTATTGAATCCCCAAATGATGTGGATATACTACAAAAGGGCCTTACTGAAACAGATGCCTGGTGCCAGAGCCATGGGCTCAAGCTAAATGCCAAAAAATGTATAGTTGTCCCCTTTGGGAAAAACCACATACCTGTGAACTACTACATAGGTGGCAGTACACTAAACACCGAAAGTGTGATGAGACCTAGGGACACAGGTGGACAGTGGTCTTACCTTTGATAACCACATAGCCACAACAGTTAGAAAATCCTTCTACTTGGCACACCTCATCACTAAGGGCTTTTCATCCAGAAAAAAAGAGGTCATTGTCCCTCTGTACTCATTCCTCATTAGACCCATTATAGAATACAATGCCCCGTTTGGTATGTACCTCACAAGACATCTGCAATAACTAGAAAGGCCACAGAAATACCTCACAAAAAGAGTCACAGGCCTAAAACAGATGCCTTATGCTGACCGTCGAAATAAACTCCAGCTATACTCTGTCGCATATAACCTACTCAGAGGCGATCTCTGCCTAACATACAAGGCCATGTCAAACCCAGAGTTGTTGGACATGCTACACTTAAAGAAATCCCAGTCCCTTCGAGCCACATGCTCCAGGGATCTTAACCTTGTCATCACGATGAATAGAACATGCTGGAGGGATATGTTCCTGACCCAGAGACTTCCCATACTCTGGAATAGGCTGCCCATACATGTCAGGCAGAGCACCTCAATGGCCCTCTTCAAGAGGAACCTTGTTGAATGTATGGGAGCTAGGAAATTCACCCCGGGGATCACATCAGTAGAACTGCTAGACAGGGATCCAGGAAAGGACCTACCTATGGCGGTGCGGTACGTGGGATTTGCTGTGTTTGTAAGGTGCAGTGTGCTATGGCATATGGTTTGCCTGCCGTTGTGTGGATATATGTGGAGATTTAGGTAAGTGCTGTTTTTTAAGAGTTTTGGGTAGGGATTTGAGTGTATGTGAGTGTGTTGGGAAGTTTTAGGTGTAGGTTAGGGTAGGTAGGTAGGTAAGAGTGTGAGTATGTAAGTGTTGAGAGTCGTTGAGTTTGTACATATGTGGTGTGTGTTTGTGCAAGGGGAATATAGAGTATGTAGTGGTGGGTTTAGTGTCTTTGTCTTTTTAGTGCAACTTTGGAGTTAGTGTATATAAGCAGTGGGGGAGTTGGGGTTGCAGCCCTCCACATGTGGGGTGCAGGGGGGCTTGCCCCCCTGTTTATATGTAGGGTAGGTGTGTGTATTTGTGTTGTGTTTGTGTCTGTTTTGTTGGTTTGCTGTAGTGTGGGGAGGAAGGTGTATGTATGTTTGTTTGTGTAGTGGAGGGTGTATTTAAAAGTCGCGGTTTTGAATTTTGCGCTTTTGGGGTTTTGATATTGTGAATGTTTGGCTTTATAGTCTCGAGATACTGAAATTCGAGATTTCAGTATTTCGTGATTATAAAGTGAATCCATTTCTGAATATACTTCTGAGATTGCACCAGCATGGAGAGATGGAAGTTCATATATTTCCTTTTCCTCCAAATTGGTGCGATTTCAGAGGTAGTATGGATGAGGGGTCTGTGAATAGAATTTTCTGATTGGGAGGGTGCACAGGGCACAACTACCCTGCAAAAAATACATTCAGATGTTTGTGATTGTTTATTTTCTACAGTGCTTAGAAGGCAGCAAGACAATCTTCTTCTCTTTCGGCTGTTCCCGTTAGGGGTCGCCACAGCGGATCATCTGTTTCCATTTCTTCCTGTCCTCTACATATTGCTCTGTCACACCATCTGCCTGCATGTCCTCTCTCACCACGTCCATAAACCTTATCTTAGGCCTTCCTCTTTTCCTCTTACCTGGCAGCTCCATCCTTAGCATCCTTTTCCCTATATACCCATCATCCCTCCTCAACACATGTCCAAACCAATGCAATCTCGCCTCTCTGACTTTGTCTCCAAACTGTCCAACCTGAGCTGACCCTCTAATATACTGATTCCTAATCCTGTCCATCCTTGTCACACCCAATGCAAATCTTAACATCTTTAACTCTGCCACTTCCAGCTCTGACTCCTGCCTTTTTCCTCAATGCCACCATCTCCAACCCATACAACATAGCTGGTCTCACTATCCTCTTGTAGACCTTCCCTTTCACTCTTACTGGTACCCGTCTGTCACAAATCACTCTTGACACTCTTCTCCACCCACTCCACCCTGCCTGTACTCTCTTCTTCACCTCTCTTCCGCACTCACCGTTACTCTGAACTGTTGATCCTAAGTATTTAAACTCATCCACCTTCGCCAACTCTACTACCTGAAATGTGTAGCTGGTGCTCTGTGTGACATAATTTCATGGCATTTCACTGAATTAAGAGTCTTGTTTCAGAACAGGATAATATGGATGACCTGCAGAATCATATTAAGGTGACTCTGGCAGATAATTTTTTCATCTCCATGTGTCTGGAATTGTTCCAGTGGTTGTAAGGCAGTGGATCTTGGCACATGAGTAGTGGGTCATGGTTTGCGGTGTCACACGTATAGCAGTTGTTTTGCTTTTTGACCATAACTGTTTATAATGTACGCAGTTGGCATGTTGTTTGGTGTTTTCAGCAGCATTTTTTTCTGTCATTTTAATCCACCACCACATCTTTGAACATCAGGCCTCCCTTGGTCCATTTGTTTTCTGGACACTGGACTCCCCACCCCTAGACAGCCATGAAAGTATTTTGTGCCCTCATCTGCATCCTGGCAGTCGAGAATATTTTTTATAGGTTCATAGGTGTGTACTAGGCTAATGACCCTGGAGCCCTTACAAGCCTAGCCCATATGATTACAGTGGCATTGTGCCACCCGACCTTAGTTCCCAGTGCCTCTATCGAGTAGAGCCACTGGAGTGATCCCCGGGGTGAATTTTATATTTCCCATCCACTCATCAAGATTTCTCTTGAAGAGGGCCAGTGAGGTGCTCTGTTTGACATGTATGGGAGTCTATTCCATAGCATGGGCAGTTTCTGGGTTATGAACCTGTCCGTCCAGCATGTTCTGTTGATTGTGGTAATGAGGTTGAAGTCTCTGGAGCATGTGGTGCGGAGGGATTGGGATTTCTTTAGATGTAGCATTTCTAACAGAGCTGGGTCAGACATGGCTTTGTAAGTCAAGCAGAGATCTCCTCTAAGTAGGTGATATGAGACAGAGAATAGTTGGAGTTTTTTGAGTCGGTCTATATAGGACGTATTTAAGGCCTAGGATCTTCTTTGTGAGGTACTTTTGCAGCCTGTCCAGTTGTTACAGGTGTCTAGTGAGGTACATGCCAAATGGGGCATTGTACTGGATGATTGGCTTAATGAGGGAAGAGTAGAGGGAGACAATGACCTCTTTCTTCCTGGATGCAAAACCCTTAGTAATGAGATGTGCCACATAGAAGGACTTTCTGACCATAATGACAGTGTGGTGGTCAAAAGAGAGGTTGCTGTCAATCTGTGCTCCCAGATCTCTTATAATGCCTTCTGTGCTCAGTGGACTACCATCGATGTGGTTATTCATGAGAAATGAGTTTTTCCCAAAGGGGATGGCAACACATTTTTTGGTATTGAGCTTAAGGCCATGGTTCTGACACCTGTAGTTGGTCTCAATGAGCCCTTTCTGTAGGATGTCGGCATCACTTGGGGAGTTAATAATAGCTCCCAACTTGTAATTGTCTGCGAACTTTGTCAGCCAGAGTCCCTTCGTGTTGGCCTGGACTTTAGAGAAGTAGATATCAAACAGGAGAAGACTCAGGACCGAACCCTGTGGGACTCCACTTGTGACTGGTCCGCAGTCTGACTTGGAGTCAGCTACTTTTACACTGTGGGTTCTATCTGTGAGCCAGTTTGCAACCCACCTAGTGATAGAGGGACTGATGCCTAGTTTAGTGAGTTTTTCTGTGATTCCTGAGTGGGAAATGGTATCAAAGGCCTTGACCAGATCATGGTAGGCTGTATGAACCACCTTGCCTTCTTCATCAACAGCTCTGGTGACTAACTCAAAGAAGTCGACCAGGTTGAGCAGGCATGATCTAGCCTTCATAAAGCCAAACTGTGTGGGATCCAGAATTTGGAGATTCCCTATATCCTTGTTTATTGGGTCCATGATGATGCATTCCATAACTTTGCATGTCAGACCAATGGGGCGATAGTTCCCAGGGTCTGTAGTCAGTCCTTCTTTATGGAGAGGGATGACTGTAGTAGTGCGCCATTCGGTAGGGACAAAGCCTGAGGTGAGGCTGTGATTTAACAGGGCACACAGGTGAGGTGCCTTTTCACTTGTTAGTTCATGTAGAACATAGCCAGGGATATTGTCAGGTCCCATAGAAGCTGTATTCTTGGCCTTGGACAGTGCTGTTTTTACCTGTGCAGCAGTAATACTGGGTGCCTGGCAATCTACTGGTATTGTGATTGGTATTTTTTGGGGGGAGAGGGGTAAAGTTGGCACTGAATCTGTTGGTCAGTATATTGACAATATCTTTTGGCTTGGTATAGGAGTTACCATTGTGCAGTAGCTCAGAGCAAATCTGGGTATTGCCGTTGCGATTCTTTACATAACTGTAGAAGGCCTTGTGGTTGTCTTTGCTATCTGCAGCAATTATGTTTTCATAGGTAGCTTTAGAGGATTTGATGAGGGATCTCAACATTTTGTTGAGGCTGATAAGGGAGTTTTTCCAGTGTTGGGACCTCACCTTATTTTGCATCAGTTTCCTCCTTCTGTTGTAGAGTTTGTTTATGGCAGGAGACCACCAGATTGGCTTCCTTTTTTTGGAAGAGAGCATCTTGGTTGTATTGGGTATGGCGAGATCCATGCATTTGTGTACGTGTTCGTACAGTGCATTGGTGTATGATTTGGCGGTCATGCAACTATTCTGCATTTGCATGGGTGCTGTGAAGTTAGCCACCTCTGTTTTTAGAAGCACAAAGTTAGCTTTGGAGAAGTTTTTCATGGTGGTTACCTTTGCAGGGGGGGCATGTAGATTTCCAAGGTGATTAGTTTGTAGTCGGATCTAACCAGGAAGGTGCTGACCATTGGTGTAGAGCAGTGGTCGCCCATGTTAGTAATGACCAAGTCAGGGATGTTGCTACCTCTAGTGGCAGTAAGAACGAGCTGGTCCAAGGCATTGGAATTAATGAATCCCAGGAAACGTTGGGCAAGTGTATAGGTACAAGAGTAGCTTTCCCAGTTAATGGAGGGGTAGTTGAAGTCGCCCAGTATGAGAGTGTTAGGTTGGACCCTAATATTCTCCAGGGTGCTTAGGAACGTGCAGTGTGAGTCTTGGGACATGGTTGGGGACCTATAGCAGGCTACGACCTGAATCATTGTCTTACCCAATGCTAGCTGCACCTGAATTCTCTCTGATGCATTATGTTGGGCTACCGGTCTGGAGGTGTGCGCATCTTTTATGAATATGGAAACACCACCGTCTTTGGAGCTTCAGTCCAAGTTCTTGGGCTGAAAGGTGTGGAATGAGTTATAGCCTGGTAGTGCAGGGGTGCTTTCTGCTGCCTTAAACCAGGTCTCTGTTACAGCACAAATGTCGATGTTCTCTAGTTTAGAGAGTGCTTCGAGTGAGTGCATTTTGAGATTTAGACTTCTTGCATTGAGCAGCATGACCCTCAGATTGCATTTGTTTGTTGCTGTTACAGTGGTAATTTGGTCTTTGGAAAATCACCTAAAAAAGGCACTATAGGGGTAGCAAGAGCCTTGGCCAGTATCCAGAAGCCCAGGGGTGACAAATGCAGGCCA